>NC_066570.1:7924357-7994357 GCF_024679095.1 Eriocheir sinensis
TTCAGCATAGGCAACACTGGTGGACTGGGAGGTGGCTTGGGCATAGGTAGCCCCAGTGGACTGGGATTCAGCATAGGCAACGCTGGTGGACTGGGAGGTGGCTTGGGCACAGGTGGCACCGGTGGATTGGGATTCAGCATAGGCAACACTGGTGGACTGGGAGGTGGCTTGGGCACAGGTAGCCCCAGTGGACTGGGATTCAGCATAGGCAACACTGGTGGACTGGGAGGTGGCTTGGGCACAGGTGGCACCGGTGGACTGGGACTCAGTTTAGGCAGCACTGGTGGACTGGGAGGTGGTTTGGGCACAGGTGGCACCGGTGGACTGGGACTCAGTTTAGGCAGCACTGGTGGACTGGGAGGTGGTTTGGGCACAGGTGGCACCGGTGGACTGGGACTCAGTTTAGGCAGCACTGGTGGCACCGGTGGTCTGGGACTCAGCTTGGGTGGCCCCTTTGGACTGGGATTTAATTTAGGTGGATTAGGAGGAAGCCTGTTCTTTGGCAGATCCGGTAAATTAGAAGGTGGTTTCGACACAGACAGTGCCAGTGGACTGGAGGGTAACTTGGACACAGGCAGTACTGGAACAATTCGAGATGGTTTAGACACAGGTAGTACCAGAGGACAGGGAGGTGTGTTTACCTCCGTCACTGCCGATGGCTTGGACACTGGCAGTGCCATTGGAGTAGGTAGTGGATTTATCACAGGTGGTGCTGGTGAACTGGGTGGTGAGTTTGTCACAGGCGGAGCCGGTGGATTCCACGGAAGTTTTGACTCGGGAAGTACCGGTGAACAGGGAGGTGGCTTTGATAAAGGCAGTGACGGTGGACTGAGAGGTGGGTTTATCACTGGTAATGCTGGTGGACTGAGAGATGGCTTGAGCACAGACACGGCCAATGTATTTGGTGATACCTCGGCCACAGGTGGTGGTGGTAGACTTAATGAGGGCTTCCCAAGTGGGGGTGACGGTGATTTTGGTGGTTTTATCAGTAGTAGTGGCGGTGGATTTAGTGATGGCTTGATCAGTAGCATTGGCGGTGGATTCGGTGATGGTTTGGACAGCAGTGGCGGTGGACTCGGTGATGGCCTGGCCAGCAGCGGTGGCGGTGGATTCGGTGATGGCTTTATCAGTAGCAGTGGCGGTGGATTTGGTGATGGCTTGATCAGTAGCATTGGCGGTGGATTCGGTGATGGTTTGGCCAGCAGCGGTGGCGGTGGATTCGGTGATGGCTTTATCAGTAGCAGTGGCGGTGGATTTGGTGATGGGTTGGCCAGCAGCGGTAACAGTGGATTTGGTGACGATTCGGGCACTGGCGGTGGATATGGGGATAGTTTTGACAGTGGAGGCGCCCATGGATTTGGTAGTGGGTTGATCAGTGAGGGAGGCCGTGGCTCTAGTAATAGCTTGATCGATGGGGGTCCTAATGAATCAGGAGGGTTAGTCACAGGCAGTGCTGCTAAATCAAAAACTGACGTCAACGAGAATGTATTTGGAGAAGGATTCAGTGTTACAAGATTACCTGTTGAAATAGTGGATGGAATTAGTATAAGTCGTAATCGTGGTCATCGACAAGGTCGTCATCGTGTTACTGATGGTGGACGGAGATCTTATGGTGGTGACGGAAGGCATTCCATATATAAATCCGTGAGTGGCCGGAATCGTGGTGTTGAAAGAGGCCATGGTAACAGGAGACCTGCTATATTCAATTCAGCAAGAGGTAGAGGCCGTGATGGACGAGATGGAGATAGGAGATTTACTATTTTCAATGTAGAAAATAGTGAAGGTCGTGGTGGTAGAGGTGGTGGAGGCAGAAGGCTTACCGTTTCCAGCGCAGAATATAACAGAGGTCATAGCGGTAGTGAAGGTGATGGAAATAGAAAGGTTACCATTATCAAAGCTGAAAGGGGCCGAAGCCGCGCTCATGAAGGTGATGGAAATAGAAAGGTTACCATTAACAATGCTGGAAGGGGCCGAAGCCGCGCTCATGAAGGTGATGGAAATAGAAAGGTTTCCATTATCAGTGCTGGAAGGGGCCAAAGCCGCGCTCATGAAGGTGATGGAAATAGAAAGGTTTCCATTATCAGTGCTGGAAGGGGCCAAAGCCGCGCTCATGAAGGTGATGGAAATAGAAAGGTTACCATTATCAATGCTGGAAGGGGCCAAAGCCGTGCTCATGAAGGTGATGGAAATAGAAAGGTTACCATTAACAAAGCTGGAAGAGGCCGAAGCCGCGCTCATGAAGATGCCACTACGGTGACCGGCACTCGCTCTTCATTCAACCTGCCCTCACGAAGCTATAGTGGGGCTCGTACGCAGGGGTATAGTAAGGCTGCAGGTTCCAGCAATGAGCCGGGTGACGAGAATTCCTCAGGTCCTGTGTCATTAAAAGTCCTGCAACAAGTGACGGGAACCTCAGCAGGCGATTTGGAAGTGTACCCTGTCACTGCTGAGGTGCAGTTTAACCTGACCTCCGAAGGTAGTGCGAGGTGAAACAGCACTACCACTCCTAGTTTAGTACTTCTTTCTTCTTCATTTATATGCATTTTTTATATCACAATATTAGTACATAATTATGTTTTCTGTGTTATGTGTCTAGGCCAATGGGCCACATCTATTCTGTCCCGCCAGTGGTATTGGCGGTTCTGAAATGTTTTTTGTATTTAATTATTTTGATAAAAAATATAACTGATGAATATTTGTTTTAAAACCTATGTCAACTTTTTTGTAAAGAACCAAATATATTATTTCTTTATTGCAACTTCGAGGAACCCCTACTTGACACACGATGCTTTAGGAAGTGCTCTAGGAAAGTACTACTAGGGTACTGCGAATAAGGAAGAACTTTTCGTTTCCTGTGAACTCCACCTGATTTCCTATTTGATTGAAACTGACAAACATTCAGATATTTTCAACCGTAAATAGTATCAATAAGGCTGTGTCTGCCAGCAAAAAAATTGTAGAGTATAATTACTCATTTTATAAAATATTCCTTGGTGGATGACTGATGCTAGTTCGACATAAATTATTAACTAAAAATTCAACAGAGCTTCAGAGTTAACATATAAAAGATTAAATTTGTTCACCAGAGTGAAACACGTGCAGTTCTGAATATTTATTGTAGGAACCGCAGCAGTAGTAGTAGTAGTAGTACCACTCGCGAACGTAGATGTAGCACCTGCGCATTGTTAGTTCGTGATTGCGTGAAGATCAACTTTATGTTTTCAGTGATATATGTGAATGTTTGTGTATACAAAAACCCCTCAAGCCCTCTCATATGATCCGCAAACATGCCGATTTGCAGCGATAATCTACCATACAAGCACACGAAAGAACAATTTGTATATTAACCCTGGATGAGTATCGATATTTTCAGTACCCATATTGTATATCGTGTTGCACCTTTGCAACTGTGACTTTAACGCTTTAAATGACCACTTTAGGTATGTTGTACTTTAATGTTTGTTCTTTCTAAAATTACTTTAGACATTACTTAGTGCTAATAAGTGGTGAAAAAGACAATCAGAATGCTTTATGTACTTTATTACAAAGAATACAAAAAACTTCTACCTTATTTTAACTATCATTAGAAAAAAATAAAAATAAAATACTTATGTCCATACAAAAAAATAAAGCCTCTGGAGATCGGTGTATTACAGTTGTCTCTCACAGCCTGCACAGTCCCAGTTCTCTGCAAAATCCACGCTGAAAAATAGAACAGGTCAAACTTTAGTAAAATTTTCTCACCCTGTTTTTCTTGTTTCTTTTAAAAAAAAATTTTTGGGTACCTAAATATGCTTTAAACTTCATGAAAATTTTTATGTATACTACCCAATCATTGACAAAGCTACTGTGGAAGTTTCATGGAAATCGAAATAAGATAAGGTACTAAATAAATTATTTTCCTAGAGAGGGTCGAGTTACAGGGTCTTTTTAGGGGGGTTCAGAGATGCACAACATCCATATAACTCATTAGATACCAATGAAATGTACACTTGCATAACACACTCAAGAAAACTGGAAAACATAATAGTTCCTCACCCTAGCAACAGGAGGGGCAGAAGACAGAGTAGTGGGATGCACACACGGACTTCCCACATCCACTGCAGCAGACCCGGGTTCGTCCCTGCTCTCTGGTGGGGCAGAGGAAGCACCGCTGCCTCTTCTCAGTTTTCTTTTGCTTTGTTGCTGGCCTCTCCTCAGGTGGGACATTGAAAGTGTTACGTATGAGGCTACGCAACTGGATTCTGGGGCCCCCTCCTCCGTTTGGATGATCTCACTGCTGTAGAGGGGAGGAGTTCAGCAGAAGGCAGTGGTTGTGGGTCATCCACGTCTTCATCATCATCATCCAGCAACCCACGAGACGTAGATGGAAGAGGAGAGAACACACGGCCACGCTTGGGTCGGTGAGGGGTGGCAGGGGTGGCAGGGGTGGGCTGATCATCAGCAGGTGTAGAGGTGGAAGGCAGAGGTGTAGAGGGCTGGAACAGTGTCCTGCTACGAGTTGTGATGATGGCAGGAGGCAAGAGAGGTGTTGTTGTGGACACTGTAGGGGTGGGGTAGTCTGCTGTGTTTACAGAAGATAAGAGGTCAGGCGAGCGAGATAAGGTGGCGGGCTGGGTCAGAGTGGAGAGTGGAGGGGCCAGGTCGTGTATTTCTGCCTCTGCTGCCTCATCTTGTGGTGCAAAGTGTTACCATGTCTGTAGATGAAGGAAGCCTCTGGGGTGGCTGCAGGGCTTGATGGAGGTGGGGAGGGAGGTACTCCCGAGGTCCCCTTTTCAGAGGGCCTTGGGTAGGGTCATCTTCATCTCCTCCACATCCACGTAAACCTCATCCACCCCTCGTCAACCTCCCAGTTGTCGGTCCCATCCTCCCGTACTCACTTCCGTCCGAGTCATCCCACTCCAACAACTCATTTATCTCCTCGTCGGTCAAACTTGGCTTCGACATGATTTCTGTAAAACAAAGCAAAAAGCATGTCTTAGAAAAAAAAATCTTAAAAAAAAAAATAAGGTACATACCTCAATTCTGTAAATGGCATACGTCAGCACAATCACTTACGAACCCCACATAAAAATTTCACTAAGTTATTCCAACAAATGTTATTGTTATGAATTTTATTATCAAAACAATACGCATTTAAATGTACTTACATAACAGTCACAGCTTGTATAATGATGTTGCTGAAGTGCAACGCAAGTGGCTCATACACCATGAAGGGAGGGCGAAGTAGCACAGAGACCCTCACAGCTTGACAGCAGGCACCAAACTGAGGCGGCAGGCGAGATGTGGGGTGCCGACGCAGTTTAAATGCCCGCGCGCAGGCGCAAATACGCATTTAAAGGAAGTGGCGCGTTGTAAATATACAACATCGATACTCACACAGGGTTAAACAGTATAGTCTGATCATACTCGAACGATCTATAGCCTTTCAGATACCCATATTTCATCTCATTCAGGTACATAAAGTGATATCTGGCTCTGCAAGTGTCTATACATAATACCCAGGGAGCCAAGTGAAAAATCTGTCCCGGCGTGCTGTAAAACGTTGGCCTATAAAAACCCACTCTACATATACCTAGGATCATGATCTAGAGGGCCGACCTTCTGAAAAAGTTGCTGGAAATTTTTACCAGCCCAAAGACAAAAACAAAAATCGAGAATTCCAGCCACACCGGCACTAACTCGAACCTTAGTAGTGATGTTCTCTGCAGTGATGATTCAGAGCATGTATTTCTAACTTTTTTCAGTGTTTCTAGGTGTGCATGTGAGCTTCGTGGTCAGTGCATTGAGCTTGCGCTGAAAAAAAACTTCAATTTCAGTGTAATTATGATTATTCTATGCTGTGTTGGATCACCATTGCTCTGAGGCATTGCCTTGCAAGACCTACAAGTAAACAAGTAAGCATTGAAACAGGAGATGAAAATGTAGTTTTTGATTTGGCATTCGCTATTTTCTGTTTCCTATGCCTTCTGTTTTGTAGTATAGCTAGTGGTTGTGGGTAGTTACGTACAGCATGCGCTTTTTTTATTTCTTACAGGTTTCTATGCCGAGCAAAGGAGTGAAAATATGCGTGTTATGCACCTGATAGGTGCCCTGCGCATTATAATCCAGACCCAGATCCAGAAAACAATTGAAGCAATAGTGGTGTCTCTTACTGTTTTCGATGGTGCATGACTGCATGTGAGTTGAATGGTCAGGCTATTGAGATAATACAATACAAGATGGCGCCACTATAAACACTCGCCTGCGCCAGAACGGGCTGGGCCGACCATCAGGCCCCACCAGGAAGATGCCTACCGGCGTAACAGGCAGCGACGTAAAAAAAAAAAAAAAATAAATAAAAAAATAAAAAATGCTGAAAAACAAATCCTTTATCATTTTGCTCCTTTTCTATCTAACACTGAACGTTCACAGGAACAGATGAAGCAAATGTAGTTGTTGGATCTGACATTTATTTTTATGTTTTTTTCAATTTCTTTTGCTTTGTACTAAAGTGGTGGTGGGTAGTTACAGCATGTGCTTTTTTTTTTATTTGTTACCGGCTTCTGAAAACAAGATGAGCAAAGGAGTGAAAAGATGAGCAGCAGGAACAGTGTCTTTCAACCCGCCAAAAAGGCTGAGAGAGTCTGTGGATTAGTGTGGGTGTCCCATATGACAAGATTCGTCTGAGGTAAAACTGATGAACATTCAGATTACATCTGTACCAAAGTTCCTTGATGCTATGAATGTTCGGTAAGATAAAACGTACTCAATGCTTAAAGATGAAGTAAAAAATGAAGCACGGACCACAGACAAATCTCAGTGGCACAAAAAGTGTCGGAACTGGTATTTCCTCAAAATGAGTTACACCTAAGATGAGAAAAAAACGTCTTGGAGATGAATCAGCTCCCACCTGCAGTGCTGGCCAATCTTCAAGCAGCGCATCATCACTGGAATCACCAATCAAAACTACGAAATATGCTCCAGCATTTGATGCAAAAAAAAAAAAAAAGTGTCATATGCAACAAAACATGGCACCAGGGAAAGAAACCAACCAGCAGGATAACAACAAACAAAGCCAGCAAGCAATGCATGACAAGGCCAAACAGTTGGGCAGACGAGATATCCATTACAGACTGATTGGCCAAGGAAATGACATGGGAGCAAATGATATTTCTACCACAAGCCATGAATGAACGCTTTTAGAGCTACACGGATCAGTAAAGGTAGATCACTTAATCAGACAATGTAGGTATGACTTGGCTTTTGACAGTCTGATAGAAGAACTGGAGGTTCCATTGTTCGCGAAGAGTGGATTTCTAATTCAGACACTAGGAAATAGATACAGAGAAAAGTGCCTTGATATTGGTGTGAAAACAGCATCCACTTATCATTCTACAAGACTGAAAGGGAAACTGCAACAGAGGTTTGGTAAGAGAGTCTCAGTAATTGACCAGACATCAGGATCGGGCTTCATCTGTTCATCATCCATCCCACTAGGTGATGCTCTTGAGAAATTAAGAATTTTGGAAGCACAGTCGTCTGTAGATGAAAAGCAGCAAACCATGCAACATGCAGCAATTAAGTTTATTGAGAAGGGATATAAAAACTTAAAAGAAAGAACAGATGCACTTCCAATCACAAGAAGTATCATTTGAAGCTGCAGAAAAGGTTGTCCCACAGTCTGTCTTCAATTTTGTTGTCACACTTCTCTCTGACAAAAGAGAACTGCAGCAGTTTGATGACCTACAGGACCTGGCGACGGTTAATCCAACAATTAAGCAAAAGTCATTTGTACTGTCTCAGCAAATCTTTCACCATGTAGCTGGAATACCAACACCACTTGGCACTGCCACAGCTTACCATCTTTACAACCAAACACGCAGCAAATCACTTATCAACCTGAACAACAGACTTGGCCAAGGAATCAGCTATGACAGCCTGCAACGCCGATATTTTTTTTTTCTTACAACAAAACAGTGTATAAAAAAAGCCCGCTACTTGCCGCTCCACAACAGAAAATAGTATAGAGTGGCCAAAAGAGAGGTCAATTTCTGGTAGAGAGGTGTCTCGATACACTCTTCTTGATAGAGGTCAAGTCATAGGCAGGAGGAAATACAGACGAAGGAAGGCTGTTCCAGAGTTTAACAGTGTAAGGGATGAAATAGTGAATATGCTGGTTAACTCTTGCATAAGGGGTTTGGACAGTATAGGGATGGGCTAGAGTGGACAGTCGAGTGCAGCGGGACCGCGGGAGGGAGGGAGGCATGCAGTTAGCAAGTTCAGAAGAGCAGTCAGCGTGAAAATTTCGGTAGAAGATAGAGAGACAACACATGGCGGCGGAATTCAAGAGGTAGAAGACAATCAGCTAAGAGGAGGAGAGCTGATGAGACCAAGAGCCGATAAACAGAACTGAGAGCAATCTTTTGCATTGAAAACGTAAGTAGATAAAGTGTAAGGGACAAAGGCAACGATTTTCGAACCTATGGGGTTATATTAGTTTTTGACCTTCCAAAAATTTCCTGCAGCTTTTTCCCGGGGATGGCCCTCTAAAACATGTTCCTGGACACCTATAGATGTAATTTGCATAAGCCAACCTTTTACAGCACACCGGGACGAATTTTGGAAAAAATCGGGTTTGGCTCCCTGGGTATATAAGGAATTTTGATGTATTGCATGTATATAACATGGGTAGCCTAATATGCGAAATAACCTAGCATCGCATTCAACAGTTATTATTTATTATTTAATATTATTTCGATTATTAAGCGTTCTTTACATGCAGTACATTATTAAGATACCCTTTACTTGCACTTCCAGAGCAAGATGTCTTTTAATTTACTTAAAATGAGCTATCAATTAATGAATTTGAAAACCCATATAGATCGTTCGAGCGTACGTGACCATGTTATTTGATAGCCAACAAGCTAAGTCTATAATTATATACCAAGTCAAGTCACTCTGCTTCAGAACTGCAACCGGTACGCGCAGGGGGCGGTTTGGGGGCGGAGCAACGGGATGGCGTCACTTGAAGGCAAAAAAAAAAAAAAAGTACCCGCCAGTTCAGGGGTAACTAAAGTTGCGGCCGTGTGTGTACTTTGGATGTGCACGCTTGCCTTCTTTCACAGCGTGTTCAGGCAAGCCACTGACGAAAAAAATAAGGGTTAAGAACTTAAGATTCGTTTTAGTACCGTGCCAGTATTTCATTACCTACCTTATGAAACATCACTAGCTCTTCATATATCTTTTCTACAAACGTTCAACAATCATGGAAACACTTTCAAAAGCCAATTCAAGGACTATTTATTGTTGAAAATAGGGGATAATATTCACGAAAGCACGATCTCTTGCTGGCAGCTTTTGCTCGCGAGCAAGTCACTGTTGTCGTCACACTGACGAGGGGCGAGCGACGAGCAACATTGTAAACAAAGCCTCAACCATGGTGCCTACTACACCTACGCTTCGCATTACGGCTAAGTGTGCAGCTGTGACGGCATTACTTGCTGTTATTCAACGAGCTCAGAAGAAGAAAAGACGAGTCTGGGTTCGGTCATGGCTGAAGAGAAGGGAGGGAGACCCATGATGTGTACATCATAACATCATAACTTTCTTCAGCGTAGACTTACAGAAATCTGGATGGCTGTGGTCCCATAACTCGGGATGGTCCCTGACTCTTGCTATCAAAGAGTGTACAATGAAGGAGGACAAGTGAACTTTTGAACGAGGAGAGGTGGCCATGGCGAGTGTTTATATCAGCTGGCCTGGGCGGTCTTGGTCTTGGTCTTGGAAATCAAAATAAAATCCAACACTACTTTTCTCAACATTATAAAATATTACAAACACCGTCAAACATAAAAGGAGTATGTGAATAAGTTTTCTAATATCATGGGTATACGGATTCAATACACTAGGTAATATATATTATTCACATATCGGTGCACCAAAGAGCTCATTTGACTTCCTGCTTGCGGCTCGCCGAGCTGCTCCCCGTCCAAGCGGAGAGCTGAACGCAGGAGCAAAAGCTCGGAAGCAAGCCATCCCTCCAGCAAAAGCTGCCAGCAAAAGCTCGTGCTCGCCAGATTTGGTCCAGTGTGACGCCACCTTTAGCAGGTCGTAAAGTTCGGTTGGAGTAGTTTAAATATGCTCCCCCACCATGGAGGTATTATTGGAGGAGCCGCCATGACGTCACGAACGCGAAGCCAACGCGCTATTGGTCCGCTGTCTCCCCTTCCCCCTTAGACTCAAAACATCTATCAGCTGATCCAGTGGACGCATTGAACGTGCATACAGTGCCTGCCTGTTCAGCATATGGCTGTACGAAAAGGGAGCGTAGTGGTTCTACATCATTTCACAGGTGAGTTGAGAACTGTATAACCAGATAGGGCTACATATGATAGAAATCTGCAGTTCTGTTGTACACTGACATTGAGGTCACCAGGCGGCTGCCAGGGTACCTGTTCTCGACCCGGGCTGAGCTGTAGCCTATATCATACCTGAGGCTCTCGACACTGTAGCAGCTTTCCGCAAAGATGTATATACGTGTTTGTCCACGGACTGGACAGTCCAAGGTATAGTCCGGCAAATCTTAAGTGGCGGCTCTGACGTAGACAGCCCGCTAGACACTGGTGCTATGTCTCCAACTGACCTCGTGTACCGTGCCTCTCACACCCTCTCTCTCTCCCCCCCCGTGTCTCTCTCTTTCTCTCTCACTATAGTATAAAAACAGATATGGTTTTTATGATTGATTCTCTATCTGTGAGTGAATACAAAGAATTTTGTACAACACTTGGCAGTGTTGCCACCGCGGCGTTGTCATGCACTTCTCAACCCAACACACCGCAGTTGCCAGTTGCCCTGCCTGCTTAAATTATCGCATTTCTGCCATTTTTTAGTGTGTGTCTGCCATCTGCCATACAATATCAGCCATATGGCAAAATTATGATAAAATATGGAGACTGTACCTATATATGGAATGCCAGGACCGTCAAGCAAATTCTGATGTGAGTCATATGCAGATGAATGGTGTGGTTCCGCTGGGGATGGCCAGGAAGTGGGGAAGGAGTGGTCGCTAAGAACATTAAAATATTACACTTTGACCTTATTTCCATACCACCCAAGGGGTAGAGTCTTGGTGCGATTTTTTAAAGAGGTTTATTATTAATATTAATATTATTATTATTATTATTATTATTATTATTATTATTATTATTATTATTATTATTATGCATTGCCGTGCACCATACTCCCCGAATGAAAGTAAAACCCCACTTTTCTCTCTCTCTCTCTCTCTCTCTCTCACACACACACACACACACACACACACACACAGAGAGAGAGAGAGAGAGAGAGAGAGAGAGAGAGAGAGAGAGAGAGAGAGAGAGAGAGAGAGAGAGAGAGAGAGAGAGAGAGAGAGAGAGAGAAGGGTGTGAGAGGTACGGTGTGCGAGGTCAGTTGGAGACGTGGCAACAGGGTCTAGCGAACTGTCTACGTCAGAGCCGCCACTTAAGATTTGCCGGACGTGGGATTGCCTTTGTAACGGCTCCCACTTATGTCTTAGTTTTTTTATTCTTGATGTTGATTGGCGTTGTCGTCTTTTAGTTTTGTTCAGTTTTCTTTTTTCTTCTGTTCCATATTGTTGTAATAAGGATAGCTTACTAAGCATTTGTTTTACCCACAATGCACCGCGTATAGAGGGGTTGCACGTGACGTCATCATCAGCGATCAGCTGATCACTTCTCAGCTGCCCCGCCATTTTGGGAGGCACATATTTACCGCAAGAGAGCTCCTCAGCTTTTTCCCGCCATGTTACTGTGTTGGTGTTTGTGTTAGTGGCCCATCTATTACTGTGTGGGTGTGGGTGTTAGTGTCCATCTATTACTGTGTGGGTGTGGGTGTTAGTGTCCACCTGTTACTGTGTGGGTGTGGGTGTTAGTGGCCCATCTATTACTATGTGGGTGGGTGTGTTAGTGGCCCATCTATTACTATGTGGGTGGGTGTGTTAGTGGCCCATCTATTACTATGTGGGTGGGTGTGTTAGTGGCCCATCTATTACTATGTGGGTGGGTGTGTTAGTGGCCCATCTATTACTATGTGGGTGGGTGTGTTAGTGGCCCATCTATTACTATGTGGGTGGGTGTGTTAGTGGCCCATCTATTACTATGTGGGTGGGTGTGTTAGTGGCCCATCTATTACTATGTGGGTGTGTGTGTTAGTGTCCATCTATTACTGTGTGGGTGGGTGTGTTAGTGTCCATCTGTTACTGTGAGGGTGTGGGTGTTCGTGTCCATCTATTGCTGTGTGGGTGGGTGTGTTAGTGGCCCATCTATTACTGTGTGGGTGTAGGTGTTAGTGTATCTATTACTGTGTGGGTGTTGGTGTTAGTGTCCATCTATTACTGTGTGTGTTAGTGGCCCATCTATTACTGTGTGGGTATGGGTGTTAGTGGCCCATCTATTACTGTTACTGATAGGTGCTACACTGCCACGCGCGGTAGATAGACAGGGGCTACCAAGTATAGGTCAGTGGGCTTTTTGCGAACCCCTTACGTTCTTATGCTTTTGCTAAACACTGCCCGGGGATGCCCGGGGTTAAATTAGTCATATATTCATTGTTCTTATCATCAAGTATATCTTGAAGTTTGATAATAAATGTATATACTGTATGTCCATCATCCTTTGGCAGCATAATGGATGGTTATATAACGAAGCCTAGCCTCACTGTCCAGATTTTTTGCATATTCACTTAGATTGTGATATGAAGACGGGAGGCACGGGCCAGCCATCATCAGGGAGCAGGGGCTCAGCTGATCGCTCTTGCCTTCCAAAATGGCTGACAGTTGTTTTTCCTAAAACAAAAGCGAAGCGGTGTGACGTCAATGCAACCCCTCTATAACTGTCTTGGTGATGGTGCCTGTAGTTATAATGACAGTGAAGATCTACTGGTGGTCAAGGTTGAAGGATTCCTTAGTTCTTTCCAGTGGCTAGATTTGTTTCTTTTCCTGTTTCCATCAGGAACACCTCTCACTTTACAAAGCCGCCTGCCCTCTACTTTTTCATTAATCTACCCTGGATCCTCATCATCATTAGTGACTCATTTTCTACCATGGGGGCAGGGTCAAAAAGGTTGTGTCACCATTGTAATAAGTGTTCCAAAACAAAGAATAGTGAAGGGAGTAAGTCTGGGCATTGCTGGCTGAGCCTCACATGAAGGGCATGTCAAGGCATGATGGCCACGCGGTGGTGCTAATGTGTCGTGCCTTGCCCGTCTTCAACAGGAATTTTAGTAAAGTTTGACTCATGGTCCAAAGCTGTGATTCACAGGTTGTCTTGATGGTGACTGGAGAGTAAAATTAAGGAACACATGCTATTTTCTTATGATCATAAAACTCGTCTCTCGGAATGCTTTTTTATCTTTACATAAATTCCCAAGTGGTACACTGAGATTTGAGGACATGTAAATGCAACCTGTTATAATTTTGATTGGGGGAAGAGAGGGGATGGGGGGGGGGGGGGCAGGGTGGTAGAACACGTAAGAGAAGTAGGGGAGGATAGAAGGAGAAGACGGGAGTGTATGGAAAGAATTGATAAATCGCCTTTGCATTACCAAACTTCTCCTTTATTCCTTTCTCCCGTTACTTCTCTCATCCCTCTAAGGAAGTGGTGACAATGCTGTTGCCCCCCAGGCTGCCGTGGTATTTGACTTGTTTGTTGAGATGGGACGTCACATGGGTGTAAACAGGAAAGTGACAACACCATAAGACATTAATTACCATGGCCTACCCCTCCCAACAGCCAGTTTGGTGTGGTTTGCCTACAGTGCGAGGTGCATGTCCAATGTACTCTTCAGTTTGAATCTTTTCACACAAACTTCACAAGAAACTCATGGTTTCTTGCACCAGTGTGTGTTAGGGTGTGTCTGTTGAGGGTACCCTTCAGACTGAAACATTTTCCACAAACTTCACACTCATGGTTTCTTGCACCAGTGTGTGTAAGGGTGAGACGTTTGGGGTTACTCCTATTACTAAACCTTTTGCCACACTCCCGGCTTTCATGAGGTCTTAAGCCAGAGTGTGTGGGTGTATTTGTTGAGGTCATCCTTCCCTGCATGTCTTTTCTCACACTCTTGGCTTTGGTCAGTAAACTTGCTCTCACTCTCAGATCTTCTCACATTTCCTTTGTGGATGAAGAGGCCAGCAGTTGTTTTTGGTGTTGGTAGTGGTGGTGGTGGTGGTGGCAGGAGTGGTGGTGGTGGAGGCAGGAGTGGTGGTGGTGGTGGTGGAGGCAGGAGTGGTGGTAGTGGTGGTGGTCCTTCTTGATTCTTTATTATTTCTGTGTACCTATATTCAGATTTTCCTGTTTTCCTCTTTTCTGATTTACCTATTTTCCCATTTTTCTTTTATTTCCCTATTTTCTTCTTTTGATCTGATCCTTTTTTTTTTTTTTTTTCTTTTTTTTTTTTTTTTTTTTATCCACACTGTTCCACGAGAGTTGGCCGGCCTTCAAGGATGGACTCGCGGACTTTGTATTATTGCTTGGGTGATCGAAGGTCTCATTGGCTGTTGTTCTTGACATAGCCTCTCGCTCTCGCTTTCTGCTACCTCTTAAAATCAACACGTATACTCTTGTTACCTAAATTTAGTTATTCTTATAATATCTCTTCCTGATGGCTATTTATTAGAATATTACCCCAAGTAATGGAAATATATTTCAGGATTAATAAAAGTACGATGAAAGAGAAGGTTCTTGCCTTAACCCAGTGTCTAGTTTTTTTCTTTTTTTTTTTTTTTTTACGTCTACGCCTATTGCGCCGGTAGACTTGCTTGAGGGGCCTGGATGGTAGTCGTCCCCAGCCTGTCATGGCGCAGGCAAGTGTATATAAAGTGGCGCCATCTTCTCTTGTTACGCCCCTCAACAACACCGGGCAGGCAGGAGGCGTAGTTAAACACACGGTGGTGAAACCCGGAACAGGCTCCACAGGAGGGCCACCGAAACACAGAGGGAAGGCAATTGAAGGGAGGCACAAGGAAACGCACGTTAAAACTAGTTCCTCGTTTAATAACAGAATCCAACCACCGTTCACCAGTCCTCTGGGCACAAGTACCTACAGTCATTATTGGGCACACCTAAGGAGGCACAACAAGCACTTCAGGCGGGTAGGCACACAGTACACAGACGCCGCACGTGTCCTTTCACTCGTCTCTCGCAATAGTATTTTTACTCCCTTGTGACGTTTTCATGGCGTCACGAAGTAAACATGGCCGCCACGGCCCGGGTGACAGTCTATCCTTGCTGGGGGACCAGCGAGTGAGTAAGAGACCGTGCCTCGTTGGGGAATCGTAGTAAATGGAGTACTCCAAATATTATTTTTTCGCTCTCTCTGCTGGACAGAACTTATTATGAGAGAATGGTCACTTAAGGCAGGCTAAGTTGCCGCCTAAAATACGGCAGCGTTACGTGGAAACCAAGGCATGCATTAGAGGAAGAAGTGCATGGCTTTCACAAAGATACGTAGCTACTGTCTACATACCTAACAATTACTGCATAGTGCTTCAACAAAGAATTTATCTACATATTTAACAAGAAGTGATGTTTCAGAGAGTGCCAACATTCCTCGATCTCCACTTGTACTACCACACAAGTGAACCCACTTTTAGGGAGTTGGTAAATTCACAAAGAGTGTGTCTGCATATCTAACAGTAACTAATACTTGAACAATGATGCTGGCAACATATCTAATAATAACTAATGTATCAAAATGCCAATATTCATCATCACACAACCCTACCATACATTAATAACTTTTGGGGCTAGCCACTACTAAATCTAGTCATGAGGAATGAACTTTTAATAAAGGCTAAATAACGTGACAAACAAATGAAAATTCACTTCACTGTCGTGCAATGTCACCAATCTTTGCATGACACCACTGGAATAAACTATCTGAATCTGCAGGTGTGTTATATGTTGACACTGGAAGCACCTACAAGGCCTGAAGAAACACTGTCTCTACTCGTTATTGTGTATGACTGAAACATCATTCTTACTTGTCATGAAGTGCTTTCCGCAGACTCTCCAGTGTTCAAGGTTTGAAGTATGGGCTCTGTAGATCCTCGATAACCATAGACTTTTTCTTTGAGCGATCAAATCCCTGTTATAGTAGGATATCAATGTATTATTATTATTTAATATCACCACGAATTAGGCATACAATTGTCAATGGAAAAACCCACGACAGATAGATCACGCCACCTTATAGGAATGTCGTCCGTCAGTGTTTACCGTCTCAGTTTTGTATACTTCGCACTCCGATGTTGCGTGGAGGTCACCTTGACATACGTGACCAATTGTAACAATTATTTTCCAACCTGTAACTCGCCACTCCTTCACGAGAGTCCGACTGACACACAACGAGAGTCGCTCTCGCTCCGTTGCTTCTTGTACATAAAGGCTACGAATATAATTCGCCTTAAGGAAGCTGAAGTCTTAATCAACACCCTTTAAACACCCCCCGACAAGCCCGTTACATTTGGTGGCAGCGGTGGGATTCGAACCCACGCATCCGAAGAGACTGGTGCGGGACCACAACGCTCATGTACTTTCCTTTGCTGCTCGAAATCGCAGGGTGATCAACGCCAATTGTAGAAAACTTGCGCAATTGCATACTAACATTGAGGAACTGCTAGAGCAGACAAATAAGATGGTAGAGGTTATCAACATAGTTGTCAAACAGATCGACCAGGTGAATCAGTTTCTCCTCCTAGATCAGCCCTTGCATGTATTGGAAAACGTCATTAACTCCGTCGCAAGGGCAAATCAGCAGGTTATTAGCAACATGGTTGATGCAGCGCACGGTAGAGTCACACCTGCCTTGTTCCCTCTACACGATTTGAGAACGACTGTCCATATCGGGTATCAAAATTATAGCCTAACGCCCTTATTCACCCCGGACATGAGTCAATATTTTTACCCCTTGATTGAGTCCAGCCTCACCCCTGATGCCATAATCATTCATGTTCCATTTCAGACGGCGGACGTGTTTGAGGCACATGAAATTGTCCCGTTCCCCTTTTCAGCAAAGGACAGTGTGTTAGCCCTGGACACGTCCCCGTCTCTTGTTCTAATCGCGAAGGATTTCGCTCTGTATTCAACAGGTAGCTACTCACTCTTGCAGTATTGCAAGGAGACGGTCTTCGGGCGATGCTATTGCTCTGCGTCTCTCTTTGCCTTCCTTCCAGTTCGGGGGGGGGGTTGCGAGATCGCCCTCACCCGCGTGAACGCGTCTGACGCTCTTTCCCTGTGCCCTTACAAGCAGCTAACACCAACGCCTGTTTTCCATAAGAACTTTCAGGGTCTGCATTATTTTTATTTCCCTCAGTCATTCTATGTATCGGTCATCTGCCCGGAGGGTACCACTTATCAACGGGTTACTGGTCACTATGCCATAGCGGAAGCATGCTATATCCGCTCCACTAACATAACAACGTACCCGTCCCGGATCCGTCTGGTTTTCACGGCCAATATTTCCCATCGAGTGTTTCCTCTACGGTCTCTCGATGACATTCATTTCTCCAGCATCTCGTATGTGACTAATTCCCTTAATTCATTGTCTTTCGCAAACAAAACAGAGTTTGCGGAAACCCTGGAGGAAACGCTGCCTGATTATTTGCATCTCCCCTACCTGTACCCTGGATTTTTTGTACCAATGTTTCTGATGTTCGTCAGTCTCGTCGTCATGTGCTACCTTATTAGGAGAAGCTCTGTCCTGCACGATTATTTGGTTGTGCAGACACGGCGACTGGATGCAGGGAGGCCACTGGCAAGGTAGTTTTTCCTTTTCTCAGACAAGTCAGGGGACAGAATCCTGGCTGCTCCTATACTTAACATTGTACTGTGTTTCACTACTGTATTTTTTTTTTTAGGAGCTAGATCAACGTTTCATTGTCTGTAACTATGCCAGTTGATAGTTTCTTATACATGTGTCCTTGTATTTATCTTTTGAGAGGTTTCTTATGTTTCATGTCACACACGTTGTGGTTTCCCTCTCACTATTTATATTATAACTCCACATCTGTTCTTACATAGCCAGTGTTTTAATGTAATTGTATCATAGGCAGTCTGCTTGACAAACTCCCACTATGTATGTTCATGGTAACTAGACTGCTATTTAGATTTTTGTATATCGCGAGGTCGCGATCACTGGTAGGTGACCGAGCAGTGTTAGAGTAGGATATCAATGTATTATTATTATTTAATATCACCACGAATTAGGCATACAATTGTCAATGGAAAAACCCACGACAGATAGATCACGCCACCTTATAGGAATGTCGTCCGTCAGTGTTTACCGTCTCAGTTTTGTATACTTCGCACTCCGATGGTGCGTGGAGGTCACCTTGACATACGTGACCAATTGTAACAATTATTTTCCAACCTGTAACTCGCCACTCCTTCACGAGAGTCCGACTGACACACAACGAGAGTCGCTCTCGCTCCGTCGCTTCTTGTACATAAAGGCTACGAATATAATTCGCCTTAAGGAAGCTGAAGTCTTAATCAACACCCTTTAAACGCCCCCCGACAAGCCCGTTACATCCCTCCGCTCACCTTGCCGCGTTGGTATTTTAGGCAGGCAGTAAAACGATAAACTTGGGTGTTTATTTGACCTATAACCACACCCAACAACGCAGCAAAGATGTGGCACCAGTGCCGTGAACACAACAAAATGGGGCTGGAAACTTGAGTCCCGTCAATCCAGTGGCCATGAAACCAAGGATTATATACTGTAAGGATAGCTCACTAAGCATTAAATTTTGTTTTACCCACAATGCACCGCGGATGGCGTCACACACGACACAAATGGTGCTGGGGCTGGATGTTCAAAGAATCGTAACTTTCCGTCACTTAAGATCTTAAGTAGCCCTCTCGTAGCCTTCATTTATTTTATCGTGGGCTACGATCACCACCAAGATGTATTTTCAAAAGACCGTCCGGATGCTCGTAGCTCACGATGATGCGATCGTAAATCGTGGACAATCAGAGGGACACAATGAGTGATGAAGAAAATGAGATTTAAAAGAGGAGGATGAACCACTGACACGATCTGGTATTTACTAAAGGAATAGAACCAGTTGGAGAGCCAGATTATAAAGATCTCACATAGCAATAGAGATGGAATTGCGGGAGAACCAAGTTGAAAGCAAAGACGAACTTTATCGAGAGAATAGAAGAAACTATGCAAAGGCTAATATTTTGGTGAACTAAAGAAATATTGTGAAGAAGTAAACTGAACTATGAGTGAAGTTGGGGCATTCAAGGAAATATGAATTATTTCTAAATGCTTATGAAAAAGTAGAAAATATGCTCCGTAGTATAAGGTCAGGAAGAAGGGCAAAAAAGACTGGTTTAATAAAAGGTGTGAAACAGCAAAAATGCTTATGAAAAAGTAGAAAAATATGCTCCGTGGTATAAGGTCAGGAAGAAGGGCAAAAAAGACTGGTTTAATAAAAGGTGTGAAACAGCAAAAAATAAAGAGATGAAGAATGGAGGAAACTAAAGAGGAACTGAGCACAAATAAATAGACATGAGTAATATATACCATCAAGGAATTAACCTGTAAATATAAGAGAAGAAAGGATATACAAGAGAGATAGAGCAGAAAAATGCAAGGACGACACGCTCCAAGTTATTCTGTTGATTTATTAATCAAAAGATTAAACAAGAAATAACCATACAGAAATTGAAAGACGAGGGAGAAGTGATTGACAGTTATAAAAATAAGCGAAGTATTATTTAAGAGTTTTCAACATGTTTACTGACGAAATTGACTGGGCCACCAGATGAAGATGGTATGATTAAAATGGAGCATATTAAGGTAACTAAAATTGAAATTGAAGATTAATGAAACACCTGAAAGAAAGGAAACCCATGGGACCCAATAGTCCCTAAAAATTAAATTGAAGATAATCAAATGAAACAAGATCAAAGAAACAAGATCAAATGAAACAAGTGGAAGAAAGGATACTATGGGACCCAATGACGTATCTGTACAGGTATTGAAAGAATGCATGCAGACATCAATTGGTGAAACTTATATATGACATAATAGATAGTTCTTTGAGAAGTGGTATGGTGCCAATCAAATGAGAGAGCAGATATAATGCCAATGTATAAAACTGGGAACAAAGAAGAGCCGTTCTAAATTTTATTTATTATTTCATCGAACTTTAAAGAATACTTTTTACTATTGTAAAAAACTTACCGATAGCAAACGTTAACCTCCCATCCTTCCTGATTAAAATGCCTTTTGAATGAAAGAAATCGGCCCGAAAGTAAGGGAGGAGATACGCTTAGAACATAAGGAATTTAGCATGGGATTTGAGAGTTTACAACCCCCCTCAAGTGGAAGGAAGAAGCAGTTGTAGGTACGATCTTGGCTTCAAAGACAGGAGGACAGGAGTGTTTCCCAAACCAACAACTCACTCCCAGTTAGGCGTACGGGCAACCATGGTTGCTCCTAGCTCCAACGGTTGGAGGAAAACGTCCAGTGCAACACCGCCTTCAGTCAGAGTTGTACACTCGCAGAGGTAGCAACTGCACGCTCGTGTCCACTTATGTTTGTGTTCTAGTGTGTGATCTTTGTGTTTGTAGCACTATATTATTACTCTATTATTCATATATTATACTATATTAGTTATATTATTTATATTTGTTATTACATAATATTATTTATATTATTTATCATTGCTATTTGTTAGTAAGTTTTATTCTGAATAAAATCACAATGGGGAAATTTGTTTTGGTTTGCGAGCAAAATTCCGAAATGAATTAAACCCGTAAACCGAGATATGACTACTTTATTGATCAGACCAAAATTGGAATATGCATTAGTAGTATGGCAACCACATAAAAAGAAACACAAAGGAAATTAGAAAAAATACAATGAATAGCAACAAAAAATGGTTCCCGAACTAAAGATTTCACTTATGAAAATAGATTGCAGGAAATAAATTAGAGAACTTTGGAAGAAAGAGGAGCAAGATAATTGGCCTTGAAGGACAGAGACAGAATCTGCTATTATCAAGAGAGCAAGGAGCAAGACAACTAAGAGGATGCAGTATGAAGTTGATGAAAAAGATGTTTAAACAATGTCAAGAAATTCAGCTTTCCATATAGAGCAGTAGATTTGTGGAATGGATTATAAGGGAAGATGTTGTGATGGCAGAGTCAAACAATTTAAGGAAAGACTGGACAATTATAGATATGGAGACGGGACCACACAAGTGTGGCTCAGGTCCTGTATACTACAACTAAGTAAACAAAACTAGCTAAATACATACACATACACACACGTTGGCGTAAGGCGCAACTGGCAACTCCAACTTTTCTGGGTGTGCGTCACACACGACCAAGGTCGGTTGCCCGTATCCACAATGCAAACAAGCAATTCCGCCACTCCGCGCCATACATACACCAGTGTGAATGGGTTAATATCAGTGCAGATGGAACTAAATGACTACCTAAGGGAAAATGAACCAGATGTTATGGGAATTGTTGAAACTAAGTTAAGTGATTCAATCATGTCCCTAGAAATTGGGGAAGGAAAATATGTGTGGAAGAAAGACAAAAGGGTAAAGCAAGGAGGGGGAGTAATGATAAGGGTAAGGAAAGACCTGAGAGTTGAAGAAGCATGCTATGGTAAAAGAAGTGCCGAAATGATAATAGTAGGAGTAAAACAGGAAGACGAAATAGACTTTGTTGTAATGTATGTTCCACCCCAGACAAGATCTTGGGGCAGGGAAGAATATAAAAGTATGTGAAAGACACAAGTGAAGGTATGGAGGAACTAATAAGTGGGAGTGATAACCTAGCCATGATGGGGGACTTCAATTGCAAGATGTGTTGGGAGGAGTGAACGTCAGAGGGAGGTGAAAGGTCATGAGGGAATATGTTATTGAAGATGGCAATGGATAACACTGACACAATGGATCAAGGAACCACAAGATTTCAAGGGAGTGATGAACCATCAAGGCTGAATCTAGTATTTACAAAGGAGCCAGAAATAGTAGAAAAAATGTCATCTAAAAGCCCTTTAGGAAGAAGTGATCATGTGGTTTTGAGTTTACAATGAAATATAGAAGTGAGATGAGACCACAGAATTGGGAAGTACAATTATAGAAAGGCAAATTTTGCACAACTGAAAAAGGACTTTGAACAAGTGTACTGAAGTAAATTCAACAGAGCTGGAGGAGTGGAAGAGAAGTGGCTGTCTTTACTTGAGATCTACAATGAGGAAATAAGGTGACATGTATGAAAAATGGGGAAGAGAGAGATTAGAAATAAAGCTTGGTTTACTAGATGCAAAATAGTGGAGAGAGAGAGAGAGATGTAGCATGGAAAAGGTACAAAAGAAGGAAAACACAGGACCAATGGGTAAAGTACAAACAAGCAAGAAATGAATACAAAAGAATATGAAAAGAGGAACAGAGGAACTACAAAAGGAATGTAATAGAAAATTATAAAGCCTAAGTAACTTCATAGATATGTCAACAGCAAGCTAAAAAATAGAGAAATGAATAAACTTAATATGGAGAACAAGGATGCGGCAGCAATGGTGGAAGCTATGAATGGCTGTTTTCAGGCAGTAAGTACTAAGATAAGTAATGAACATGAAGGAAGAGCAGAAAATATAGACTACCTGGAAGAAATACAAGTTACAGTCCAAGTGAGAGAATAATGGAAGGTCTGGATGCGAGAAAAGCACTGGAACTGGATGGAGTGTCAGGTTGGGTCCTGAGAGAGTACAGTCAGCAATACACTGATAAGATCCAGTGCATCATAGTCAGTTCGATGGCAGAGGGTACATCCCGGCAGACTGGAAAAGAGCAGATATCGTACCAATTTATAAAGGAGGATGCAGGGATGGCCCTTGGAATTATAAGCTAGTTTCTCTGATGAGTGTGATAGCTAAGATTAGCAGAAAACTAATTAAAGCTAAGTAGATGAATTACCTGGAGAAGAACAGACTGATGGACAAATAGTTTGCCTTTTGAGGAGGAAGATCTTGTACAATGAATTTGACGTGTTTTTAATCACAAGTGATAAGACATCGTACAAGAAAGGGACGGTTGGGCAGACAAAATTTACTTGGATCTACAGAAAGCATTCAATAAGGTATCACATAAAAGACTGCTGTGGAAGATGGAGAACATCAGAGGACTGAGAAGAGAATTTATGAAGTGGATGAAGGAGTTTTTGGAGAACAGGGAAATGAGGACATTGATCAGAGATGTGAGGTTCTTGTGGAGGAAAGTGATCAGTGGAGTTCCACAAGGGTCAGAGCTGGCTCCAATCATGTTTGCAATTTATATTAACAACATGATGGAGGGAGTGAAGAGTTATATGAGTTTGTTTGCTAAGGATGTCAAGTTACATAAGATTGGAAGTGGCGAGGATTGTCAAGCACTGCAACAGGACCTCAGCAGGATATAGGAGTGGAGTCATAGATGGGAAATGGAATTTAACACCAGAAAGTGTAGTGTGACAATTTGGAAAAAGTAAAATGAGAACTTTAGGTAACTATACAATGGAAAATGAAAGCATTAAGGAAAAGTCAATGGAAAAGAAAATGGGAGTAACTGTATGGCATAATTTGTTGCCAGAGACACACAAATAGAATTGTAGGTGAAACATACAACCTGGTGAGGAATGTAAAAGTTGCTTTTTAATATTTGGATGAGGAAATGAAGAAACTGATTATGACAATGATACGTTGAAGATTGGAATATGCAGCAACAGTATGGTCACCGAGTACAAAGTTGAATATAAGGAGAGAGGATTCAGAGGGCAGATATAAAGCTGGTTCCAGGACTAGGAGACTTAACTTACTAAGAGAGAGAGAGGTAATTGAATTAATCAACGTTGGAGCAGAAGAGGGAGAGAGGAGATCTGATTGCGGTGTATAGGGTGCTGAATGGGATGGAGAAAGTGGACAAGGAAGATCTAATAACATGGGACACAAGGGAAGGAAGATAAAAAAGGATGCCTGTACAAGAGATATTAAGGACAGCTTTCCTCAATGAGTAGTGGAGACCTGGAATGGCCTGGAAAAGGATGTGGTCCATGGAAAGACAATTCATGAATTTAAGGCAAAGTTAGATAATAGTAGATATAGAGATGGGACACTACGAGCATAGCTGCTTTCCTGTGTATCACAACTAGGTAAATACACACACAAGACATTCATTACATACTCTCCCTTTCATTTTGTCAGGACATTAGTCATATTTCAGCAATCTTTTAAAACTCGAAAACAGAAAAATCAATGGGGGCAGATGCCATGGGGAGGTGGGAATCACCTCACTAACCCTATCACATCCAACCTAATAGTTCCTCTGGGCAAGCCTCCATGCAGGCCCTTTCTCCATCCTAAGTACCTCATGGCAGGATCTATTGACTTGCTTAAGCCACAAACTCTGAGGGCATCCCCTTGGCCTCCTCCACTCGGGGTTATCTCTTACAGAAACACAGTGAGCAAGGTTGGCTTTTGGGTAGCGTGCCCCATGCCGATACACCCAGAGTTGGTGTGCTCAATCTATGCAGGCAATAGGTCTTGAAGTAGCCTCACAGGGTAATCGGCAGTTTGACACAAAGCCATTCATGCGATTTCCCATGATTCCGCATAGGCATTTATTACCAAAGACGTTAATCCACCTCTTCCAGTGACTGTCATGCCTCACAGACATAAGGTAAGATAGGGAGCACAAGCAACTTGAAGATCCAGGGCTTTGTCCTGTTCAGGTACTGACAACTCCTTATGCTTGTGCTTATGAGTGAGTTCATAACACCATAGGCCCAGACAATCTGCCATTAAGACTTCTTGACAAGTCCTACCATTATTCTGAACTACATTCCCAAGGTATGTGATATTTTCCAAGATATCAATGACCTCACCACATGTATGGACAATCTGTACTGTTTCAATAGCAAGGCCCCAAACTTTAGTTTTGGTCCAGGAGACCTGGAGCCCCAAGGGCTTCATCTAGTCATGCAGTGCCATAAGAGCCATCATCAGAACCTAAAAAAAAAAGTGACACTGCAAGGATAACTGCATCGTCAGCAAAACAAGGTCAGTGACCCTGGTACTGCCAACTGATGCTCCACAATGACTGATACACAACTCTGCTAAACACCCAGTCCATACAAGTGATGAAAAGTGACGGGGCAAGGACACAGCCCTGCCTCACTCCTGCATTCATGAGAGAGAAATGGGACATGCCCATCCAACACTTCACAGAGCTCTCAGGCTCAGAGTACACCCTAGTCAATAAACCAACTGTCCCTACAGGAATCTCACGGAGTCACAGATCCCAGAGTGCCTCATGATGCAGTGAATCAAGTGCCTTCTTGAGATCAACATAGACTGCATGCATCCCCTGTCAAAATTCCCATTGCTGCTCCACCAGTATGCAAAGCACTAGGATATGGTCAATTGTCAACTTACCAGGCATGAACCTAGCCGGACCAGGTGCCTTTCCACTCCTTAATCATGCCACAGCTTCTCTGACCTCATCAAGAGAGCAGGCTTTCGTTGATGGGTAGATCAGTATCTGCCACATGCAACCCACTGCTGGCAGCTGTCCAATCAGAGAGTTCACCATGTACAACTGCTCAAAGTACTTACGGCCGTACCATAAGACAGCCTCCTCGACTGTAGAAGCTCTTTGGCCATTTTCTCATACCATAATCTTCGAGGGGCCCTCTCTGTACGCGAAGGAAAGGTGTTGACAGGCGAAATTGTTGGAATCTGGCAAGGGGTCGAGATAGGTACATCTACGTGAGCCCCTTTGCATGTTTTATGTGTCAATTCTGCATTTCTCTCATTAATATAGTAATAAATGATCCAGGAATTATAATAAAACGTATTTGATCTAATATGAATCTGCAAAAGTTTTTTAAATAAATGATATAAGATGTTGTTTAAGACTTTAGGGTTGTATCATGATTTTTAACCCTTGCCAACAGTTGCTGTGTCAACACGCCTCCTTGATCAACTCAAGGAGGTAGTCTTTTGCTATAGCTCTGATGGGGTTCAATCACTTTTCTAACGGCCCCTTGCTTGACGGGATGGTAGCGAGGGGCAGAGAAGTGATAGCGCCGGGCACATGTGGACTCCTGGCTGTGTGCGTGAGAGAGGTGGAAACCAAGGGGTGCTGACGTCACTCCCCATCCCCTAGGCCTCCCCTCTTGTAGGCCTTGTGGAAACACGGGCCGCGCAGGGATGCCAACCCTATCACTCACGCTATGTTCCCAATTATACCTATATTTGTCTTTCAATCAACCATTTTCTTTGTGATTATACATTGAAAAATATGTATGATTACACTAATATATGTAAAATGCTTCAATTATCAATATTTCCATGTAGAGACGTTTACAGAGGCTACCAACCCAACTCGGAAGAAGCTCTAGTGGAGGAAGAGGCCGAGATCACCTTATAGTATCTGGCAGAAAGGGGACACTGTTTAAGGGAAGAGGAAGAGGAAGGTTTAGAGGCTGCCTAATGGTACGGACATTAGCCCAGCACGCCCTCTCCCCATCATTGTCTGGCACAAGGCAATCATCTGCTGTTCAGAAAGCACTCACCTGAGAGGGAGGCTCGGAGTGAAGCTTTTTCAGGCTTTGGCAAGCAGGTCAGAGATCACTTCCATTGAGATGGCCCTCGACATCCTCAGCAAGACTGCTGACATACCTCATATATAAACAGCACGTAACATACAGTCTGACTGCTCTCTTGCAAACCAGTGGTGGTCATTTCTGCATTTTGTGTTCACTTTTGTTGTGAAGAGATGTAGCATCATGTACATGAATATTTTTAGTCTCAATATGAGGTGTTAATCCATTAGATAATTTATACATGTACGATGAATTTGGCTAATCCAGGTTGCAAAAAAAATCATGAAATTACAGGAAATAGTAATTATTTTTTATACACAATTATGTCAATATATTATATGAAATACATTGCATACTCATAAAAATAACCATTTCCTATTCTAAAGGTCAAATTAAAAGTATGAAGTACGGAAATTATTCCTCTTACTATTTTTTATTTTTATTTTAATGCAAAGTAAAAAAAAATATTTTCAAAGCTAAATATTCCTTTTTTCCCATAAGAAAACTGCATGAAATAGCAATGGAAGATATTAAAATAATCTGGTTATGCACAGCAAAAAATATTCCTTTTAGAAAGAGTGCACTGTAAAAGTTGAGAATATACTGTCATGCCTTTGTTGAGCATATCACAAAGTTACAACAGTTCCATCATGAAGCAAATGGAAAGCATTGTTTGACTTACCACCATATACTTGAAAATTTCATGTCTATGCCTCCGAAGTACAAGGTTTGAAAATATAAAAATTGCATTGTGGGCAGCCATAGCTTGAGGCATCATCTTTGTCATCAGATTCTTGTTGTATCAGTGTTAATTTATTGCATCTAACTCCATACATCTTCAAAAATCATTAAGAGATCATGGATGTGTGCATATGGATTGAGTGATACATAAACAGACTGAAATATATGGGAAACACATCATAAATTTGGTGCCCATCGGCGAGTAACTGCACAATACTAACGAAAAATTCAAAATGCCTGTGGAATGACTCACCAGTGGGGCACACTTTTTATACCTTTATTGCATGCAGTATAACTCTCAGAGACAATGTACAAACCACCGCTTTCATAGCTGGTGGGAGACTAAAATTAAAGCTCTTGGAAATCTCCCACAGTGGGTGGGATTTGCAGTTGCCAGATGTTGCATGGAAAGTGTTTATACAGAAAATAGAGATGACAACTGGATTATTTTTTCCATGAAGTGTCAATCTTAACCCTTTCCATCCGTGACGCAGATGTCGGCATCACTGTATGGAAAGGGTCGAGGAAATGGAAGAGGATTAATCCTCTTCTAAACCTCTCAATCCTCCTCTAAATTCCTCTTAATCTTCTTCCATTTCCTCTTAAAAGGTTTAAAAGAGGATTAAGAGGAAATGGAAGAGAATTAAGAGGTTTAGAAGAGGACTAACGGTGACACCGTTGGACGCCGACGTCAGCGTCGCCGGAGTGAAGGGGTTAATGACCAAGGACAATTTTGTTTCCTCTGAAAGTTTTCTGCTCAAGCTTTGTGTGAGAAATTCTGAAAAAAAAAAAGAGAACCTGACACAATATACATGAAACAAATAGCAAATGATTTACTGTGCAAATTTGGTATGTATGGCCTTAACAAGTCTGAACACATGATATGACTTTTCCAGTGAAAAATTGAACAACCTATTTCTTCCCATCTTCAGGAGTTTAACCCCTTGCCTTCAGTATGTGGGAAATGAGGTTTATGTTGGTTGCTTTCTCATTACTGCCAATAATAGAAAGCATAAAAAGCAGAATTCTTTTAAAAGTGAAACTTTAGTTTCCACATAGCTAAAGGATTGAGGAAGCAATCTAAGGCAATAAGTGAGGAAATTGAGGTTCTGATGGTTACTTGGAAAGGGTTTTATTAGTACAAAGATGGAGGACCAAACAAACTGTTCTGATAACAAAAAATAATAATAATAATAATAATAATAATGATTATGATAATAATAATATTTTCCCTCAACTTCTATGCAAGTAATGTGAAACTGCCATTTTATATGGAATTTCTTGGGCAAATGGAACAAGGCTCTATGAAGTGTAATGATAAGAGAGCTCCTTTCATTCTGAATTGGAACTTTTGTTCTTAGCATTGATGGATCAATTCCTACCACCTCACTAAAGCTTTTATTCTGATACAACTACTGACAAAACTGAGTTCTCATCTACCTAGATTAAAAGTATAGAGCACGACGAGCATCATGCTCAAATAAGTTTTTTAAAGAAAGTTAAGAAGTCTTAAAAATGTATAATTCCCAACCATAACAGATGATGAAACAATATACTACATGTACCTTCTGATAACAGTTCAGGATGGCGTGATCACATAAGTGCTCCAAAAAGGACAGGTGGTTGTCCTGGCGTCACAGCGGCCGAGGGGTCTGGTCTGAGGAGCATCCAGCCCTCCAGTCCCCAACTTTCCTGCTCAACATAATAAGCTCACTTGCAATCAATATGCTGGTACAAGTTGGACCCAAACCAGCAGTGAAACCTAACATAGTACGACACAGAGTAGTAATGAGAGAATTCACCAAGCCCCCTGAAGGGGCTGGGGACTAGAAGGTCCAACAGCACCGTGATAGGCTGTGAACGAATCACCAAACCACATTCGGTTGGGGGACTGAAACCCAACAGCCCCTGGTGCTGTGAATTCAGCCTACCTGGTGGCTGCTGGAAGACTGAGATGCTCATTTTGGAGCAGCTAGGGCTACTGAGCAACAAGGCCAACTTGAGTCACCTTCACTAAAACCACACTCACTCTATTACTGATAGTCATCATTCAAGTGCAGAATGTAAGTCTGTCTAATAAAACATTTGCAACCTGAGTCCCAAAAAGAACTGAGAACAATTTAGTGAAGCAATATCCAAAAAACAAACTTCATTCTATCCCTACAATGCCCAAAAGGGTAGAAGGAAATCATTGGTCAAGCTACTAGTGAGTGCAGCTGGTGAGAGGTGCTCATGGGCCCCAAACTGAGATGTGGCCTCACTTCCCAGATTCACCATCACCAACAAGCTAATCAAGAGCGGAGTGCCATGCGGAAACATAACAGGGCTCCAGAGAGGCTGCAAGCTGGGGAAACTGAAACTGTTGTGACTGCTGGCGTGTGCATCGGAGTGTCACGTTAGGTTAGTTAGTCAGGGGCATGGCACAGCTAACCAACCTACTAATGGGTCTCTGCTTTGTCAACAATGATATACAGTTTGACTTTACAAATTGCTGTGGGATGTATTTCTTATTTACTTAAACAACCAGCAGTGTGACGTGTACAACTCTTTAGTATGCTCTTTTCGTTCACTTGAAAGGTTCACTCAATTACGATGTGAAGCACATGTACTGAGAAAAAGCTAATCTATTTTAACTAGTCTGGAAATCTTATTCTCGATTTTTTGTCTTCTCACCTGGTTGTAATACACCCTGCTAGTTAGCCTTGCATCAGTTCCCAATGATAACACTGAATTGGAGGGCAAGAAGCACTATAGTTTCCAGTCACTATGACAAACTAAATAAATATTAATAAAATAAATAAATAAACAAAAAGAGCTTGGAGAGCCCATGAGGCATCAACTACAAGTCTTGGGGAAAGTAATTTTCACAACTCCCAAGGACACATCTTCAGCAATTCATTTATATTCTGATTTCTTTTTTAACTAGCAACTTCTATTTGCAGAACCAGTAAACCCGTTTTCACTGTAAGGAAATAATTTATAAAACTATTCAACAAATATTGACCTCTGTTTCTTTGAGTATGTCCTCAAATTAATTACCGATTAAAAATACAATAAGCATAACTGCATCACTGTAACCAAGGGTTTAGTGTTCCCAATAAAGAGTGCAGCTTGATCAGTATTTGTATCATGAGATTTCCACAAAATATTTTAATTTCATAAAAGTGACTCCTACTATTCGGCAAACTGTATTTGAAACTAATGCACCCAAACTTCTCAACCATCCATTTGCAGTCAAGTTGGCTAGCCTCACCACCCCCTGTGTGGTCCCTGTAGCCAGCCAATACAGCTTTTTTCACCTGGCGATTGACAATTTTCTGGCCCTTATTTTTTTTCTATCCTTCCATGCATATACCCAATTAAGAGTTAAAGTTCCATTCATTGCCCAGTTACTGATATTTATGATAATTAGCAATTCCATGCACACTGAGGTGATACTTGTGGTAAATCTACAGCAAAGATTTTACATTTAATCCCATGGAACAACCTAGTTAAGTGGCCAAGGTATATGTAACTGAAGAGTGAACAAGTCTGTACAGAATTCTCAGTAATATGAGGCTGGTAGGAGTATTAATAGGACAAGACATCCTGAGAGAGAAGCCGGTCTACAAAAACAGCTTGAAGAGTACAACCGTGAGACTACTCAGCATGGGGAACAATATTAATGCTCTCATCTCTCCCAGCATCGCGTCCTCTCCTCTGGGCTCACCTGTTGCGAATTTCCACACTGACTGTTCCTTTGCTCCACTCCTTCCACCTTTTTAACAATACAAAAAATCCATTACTCTCAAGAAAAAATTATATGCATTGTAACAAAATATAAAGCCTGAAATGAACTAATACATGACAGACAACTTAATCTGTATTTATTTCACAACATACAGTAAATAGGATATAGTAATTTAACAAAGCTGATCACTGGAGTCTGCTAGTTCTCCAGGCAGTAAATAATGTGACAATAATAAATACAAAAAAATGTACTTACGGGTGCTAATGGGATCCCCCTTTCAACAATTTACAAAGTTATTTGTACAACTGGCCAAAAATTATGTAAATGGACTAACCTGCTGTAAACATCTGTATTGGTACGAAAATTTCCAACAGTGCTTCAGTCAAGAACTACTTCATCTCTATACTAAACACTTTCTTACCTTATCAACTAAACAGTTTCTTACCTTAAGAGAAATTTCACAATACACATTTGTCACTGAAAAGAATGATGGAACCTAAAACACTATGATACAAGTGCTCCCACGCTCAAGAGGAAAGTTGAGTTCACACCTCCATCCGGGCCCAAGTAAGCACCAGAATTTCACTCCACAAGCCACATCCACACAGGAATCAATCCCCATGTTAAGTTCCCAACAATTTTGATAACTGTGATTTATTTGAAGCAGATGAAGGAAATTAGGAGGCACAGATGTGGCACCTGGGAGACTGTTCCTGCACACTTGAGCTGGATCAGGGCAAAGATACATACAGTCAAGTGTGGGTCCCAAAAAGCACGTATACAGGAGCAACTATACAGGCACCACTTGCTCAAACACAAGTTCCACGTGGGCGGCACACAAACGACAGTCTTGTGGGTAAACATTTTAACACTGATAAAAGAGCAATGATGGGAGACAAAGAAGTCAATAACAGATGATAAAAGATGCTTGCTGCAGAATGATGCAGTGTTAGCTTGTCCACACAGGACTAACCCAACTGTGATGGAAAACCAACAGTGTTAGGGACCAATGATAACTTCATATCATTACTGCAAATCAAAATTAAATCCACACAAAGACGATCACTCAAAGCATATATAGACCTATTAGGTGGATGCGACTATTTCCTACATCATCTTTTTTCCTAAATGTGGACATTGCTTAGCCTGAGTGGTGTTTGAAGGTTCTTGCCTATTGCAATGCATGAGGACAGCAGACTTATCTTGGGTTGTCCCAGATGTGTGTTGGTTTGCCACACAGGCCAACTTAGTGACTGACTGCGCTAGTGTGCTTAGCGAGCGAGCGAGGGAGGGTCGGTGAGGAGGCTATCAGTCATGACGAGGGCATGCGTGTGTTGCCTCACCAGCATCGGCCTGCTGCTGCTGCTGCTGCTTCTGCTGCTGCTGCTACTACTGCTGCTGCTGCTTCTGCCACTGCTGCTGCTGCCCATCCTGTAGCTCCTACCTGCTGGTTACATACCAGGACCAGGTGGTCACCTGAAGCGAGGGATCATGTGTCCACCCATCATAGGGGCGCCCATCATTGGTGGACCGGCAATCCCTGGAGCCATTTGCCCATGGCCGGGCAGCGCTGCAATGATTGAGTAACAAAACAATTAGTCATTCACTAGGTTGGAAGGTAATACCAATATACATAACTGGAAAAAAGAAAATACTATAAGAGTAAACTAAATGGAAAGAACTGAGGTCACCCAATACCATGACGTCACCATCCACAACAACAGATCATGACCAAATGCTTCATGCTGATTACATTGTGTCCTTACCTACTAGCTGACTTATTTCACTTACCCCACTGCTTATATATTTTCAGAGGAACACCAATATTCATTATCACTGATAACAGTAGTGAAGGGTTTCTTCACAATATCACCAAAATTCTTCCATGGATTTATACTATTTTCAACTTTATATACCATGATGGAAAACACATATTTGCCCTTGGCTCATTCTTTAGTATCTGCATCCACATCTCACAGCCTACACTTTGGAACTCTTCCTTCTCTTTAATCCTCCCATACCAGGTGCTGTCATATATGATGTCCACAAGAAAATTTCCGCACAATTTAAAACTTCCAAATTATATGTCCTTGACTAATTTTTGCTCAAGCACGTTGGGAGAACACCCAAGGTCACCACACAGCTTATTACCAGTTGTTAGCTACTGCACAAGATGGATACAAAGCCATCTACTATTTCCGCTGCATCCGGATCTGTGCTTCATCTCCAAGCCACTTGAGCATCTGGCTAAAAACATATTGCATCAAAGCTAAGGGATAATAGTATGTATGTGAATTACATGAGTAGCCTACCAGTAGTACTCATTTCACGCCACAGCCTCAACTCATGGGCCAGCAACACGGACAAATGGATTGTGTCACTCAGGCCGGCTAAAAATAATTCCAGTAAAAATCAACATAACATCACAACTAAACAAGGACCTTCAAATCTTTGCATTCACATTCTTCACATTCCTGTCCATAAAATACATCTAACCCACATTCAAAGCTTTCAAATGTATTTGTTTTAACCACATATCTGCTAAGTTTGTTCATTTCATCCACCACCTTGCTCGTGAATTAGTTCTTGCCTATTTTCTTCCTGGACTTTAATTTATTCAACTTACACCCATTACTGTGTCCTCACATTATCTTATGTAATTATTTCAAGTAAATCACCCTTGCTAATCCCCTTAGTCCATTTAAAAACCTCAATTAAATCACCAAGCAGTCTACATTTTTCCGTGGAATGTTTTTTTTTTTTTATTATTATTATTTTTTTTTTTAGTCTTTCTTGGTAAGGGAAGTTCCTAAGTCCTTGGATCATGTAACTCCTTCTTCTGCATTGCCTAGAGGGAATTTATATCTCAACTGTAACAGCAGCACCAAAACTGAATAGCATAATCCCAGTGAGGTTTAACCAGTGTCAAATACAGCTTAAAGATAACTTTTAAGCTCCAGTTGCTTTAGCTTCTCATAAAAAAAAAGTTTCATGCTTGATTATAAAAATATCTTTATCTCGGATACCCTATACTCTAAAAGGAATTTCCAGAGGGCATGGCCATGGCAAACTTCTCCAATTTTCTGTTTCGGAACTTTCTCCGACAATTCAATCCCTTGTCTGCCAAAACACACACACACTCTCTCTCTCCACTGAGAACGAGATACATACTACATATTTGGCTCTATACTAGTTACCAACTGCCCCTGATTGTCCCTAGTTCTTACTGCTTCCAAAGTTAGACTATGCAGACTATGCTGAATATAACATGCATAGCTCAATGATGATAAGATTAACCCGAGAAAAGCGAGCCCAGGGTTGGAGAGGGCCATTGTCAGGCGACTGGTTGACCAAAAAATTGAGTCTCTCAGAATTGGAAAAACAGTACCTCTGCGCCTTTGGAATATTGGAGCGCATAGGACAGTGAAAACCAAAACATTCTAAACCTATTTGTATGGCTGTGGCAGCGGTTAATAAATGGGATTTGGCCGAGCGCTGGCAACCCTTGGGATGTGCGAGGGGGAACTACGTGCGACGAGGTAAGACGAGGGACGTGAGCGTAAGTGACACGTAGCACGTACACATATTTGTAACTACTAATATACACCTCATCTATATCTTAATTTTTTTAGTTTATCAATAATTTATAAATAAGACGTGCTACGAGACGAGGCAAGACGACTGACTGCGGCAAAATGAATGACGTGGGGATAGAGGGTAGTCCTACTGAGTGTTGCCATATATTACATTATCCAGTCCAATTTTCAGTCATCTAGACCTACTGGCGCGGTTTCTGTACGCATTCAAAAATTGCGCTCAAGTGAGGCTTGTTGCCTCTCCTCAGGAAAACCTCAACTGAGGTCTGTCTCTGTTCTCGGGTTAAGGAAAATGATAGTCTGCTTACTTTGAATCAGCTGATTTAGCATAGTTGTAGTGTGTCACACAAAACTCATTTCATAGACACCAAGAGCTTCTTTACATTACTTGCTTGCCAATACATGCCTCATGTCTACACACACACACTATATATCCCCTATGTATAAAAGCAGGAAAAAGGAAAAATCTCTAAATTATAGACCAGTATCTTTGACTAGTATAGTTTGTAAAATATGTGAAAAAGTGATAAAGAAATAATGGACAAAATTTCTAGAACATAATATTACTACAGAAAAACAGTATGGCTTTAGACAAGGGCATTCATGTGTAACAAACTTACTGAGCTTTTACTCAAAAGTGATGGAAATTACACAGGAGAGGGATGGATGGGTAGATTGCGTGTATTTGGACTTGAAAAAAGGCTTTCGACAAAGTTCCACATACAAGACTATTATGGAAGCTGGAAAAGAGGAGGATTGAAAGGGAAAATGAAAAATTGGATGGAAAGTTAAAGGGAAGAGAAATGAGAACAGTGGTAAAGGACATGAAGTCGGAATGGAGAAATGTAGATAGTTGGGTGCCTCAAGGATCGGTACTGGCACCAATACTTTTCCTAATATATATAAATGATATGCTGGAGAAAGTAAATAGTTACATGAATTTATTTGCAGACAATGTGAAATTGCTGAGACACATAATAAATAGTAGACTGTGAAATTCTGCAAGAGGACCTAAATAATATTTGGGATTGGAGTAAGAAATGGGAGATGGAGTTTAATGTGAAGAAATGTCATATAATGGAAACAGGAAAGAGTGAAGGGAGACCAAAATGGACATATAGAATGGGAGATGGAGAAATATTAAAAGTTCAGGAAGAGAGATCTGGGAGTGATAATACAAGATAATCAACAGTCAGAGAGTCATGTGTAAATAGGATATTCAGAGATACGTACAGAATGGTAAGAAATATAGGAATAGCATTTCACTACATGGATAAGGATATGATGAAAAAAATGATTACCACTATGATTAGATCAAAGTTGGAAAATGCGGAAACTGTGTGGACTCCCCATAAGAAGAAACATGTAAAAAAACTAGAAAGAATACAAATGATGGCAATGAAGATGGTTCCAGAACTGAAGGGATTGTCATATAAAGAAAGGTTAAAGGAAATGAACCTGCCAACATTGGAACAAAGAAGAGAAAGGGGAGACCTAATATAAATTTATAAATTGTGGAATAAAATGAAAGAAGTAGATAAAGAGGAGTTGCTACTAAAAGAAGAAACACCAGCAACACACGAGGACACAGTAAAAAATTGAGAAAAGGAAGATGTTTGAGACAAAAAAAAATATAGCTTCCTGCAAAGAAGCATAGAGATTTGGAACAGACTAAGTGAGGATGTAGTATCGACAGAGAGTGTGCACAACTTTAATGAAAAACTGGACAAGTATATATATGGAGACGGGACCACACGAGCGTAAACCCAGGCCCTGTAAAATATACAACTAGGTAAATACAACTAGGTAAATACACACACACATACCACTCACTCCTTGACCCTCACAACAGTCTTACACCACATGCTGCCACCTGCCCACTTCCCTAAACAAACACACTGCAAGGCAGCTCGCCACTGCCAGCCTTTGTACATCATGGAATGGAGTGTGTATGAGGTGAACAACTAAAGTAATGCAAGAAGAGGATTGGTAATGATGGCACAGCTTGTAAACAAAACCACTGTAGCGCCAAAAAGGAAGCCATCAAGAAACCCATGCCAGTCAGAAAAAGACGTGTTTTGGACAAATTTGAGTCAAAGAGTTGCAACTACTGCACTAAACTCTATACTATCATTGTATATGAAAATTGCATTTATTATTATCTGTCTATATTATAATGATAAAAAAATGTTTTGATGGAAGTGGGTGACCCAAGTGCAAAATGTAAGAGGGGGGCGTGGTGACATGCCACAGTAGATTCCATGCGAAGTGCCATTATTTTTTCAGACCAGAGGAAAGTCAAATGCAAACAGGAAAAACAGAAAAACAAGTCCACAAAACTACTGCAACCCAAAAGGAAAGTGGTAGTAAATTCCTAATATTATCCAGAAACAGTTCAAGGGGTGTCTTCCCCTTGAAAGAATTCAAGTTATAGAAAGGTGGAAATACAGAAGAAAAAAGAGGTGTTCCAGAGTTTACCAGCAAAAGGGACGAAAGAATGAAGATACTGGTTGTCTTCCATAAGGGATTTGGATAGTATAGGGGCTCTTATGCAGCAGGGCTGCAGGAGGGGTGGAGGTATGCAGTTAGCAAATTCAGAACAGTCTGCAAGAAAATAACAGAAGATAGAAAGAGATGCAACACTGCAGTGGAATATACCAGGTAGAAGAGTTAGCGATGGGAGGGGAACTGATAAGATAAAAAGTCTTTACCTCTACTGTCTAAAAAGTGTGAGTGTAAAGCCCTGATACATGAGATGCACGCTCCATGTGAAGGTGGACAAGGCCCTTGTGAATGCTTAGCATCCATGAGGGCAAAAGGTATTGCTGGAGAAGATACAAAACACTTAATCTTGATGATGCTAATTTTGTATGAGATGAAGTATGAGGTTTCCAGTTAAGGTTTTGAGTTACAGATAAGCCAAGAATGTTTAATGAAAACAAAGGGGGCAGCCAAGTGTTATTGGAGAATAAGGGATATAAGTTTGGTAGATTGTGTTGAGTTGTCAGGTGGAGAAATTAAGTTTTATGTGAAGGTTATCAAGTTCCTTAAACTCTATTCTGAAATGATATAACAACAAGCCTCAAGTCCTGTAATTCCTGTTGAGAGGGTCTTTTGTTTAAAAATGTTGTGTAATACAGAAGAGTCATCTGTACAGAAGTAGACAGAACAATTTGTTTTGTAAAGATTATTAACAAACAACAGAGTTGGAGATAAGAGCATAGCCCTGCAGAACACCTCTTTATAGGCTTTGGGGTAGAGACATCTACCATAGCAGAAATTGATTAGTCTTAAATAAAAATGGAAATAAAGGTACAGAGAAAGGGATAAAATATGAAGGAAGCTAGTTGGAAAGCAAAGGTTTGTGGCAGACTGTCAACAGCTTTCGGGGTGTCTGAAGCAAAGAACAAAAAGTTCACTGAAATGGCAAAGAGTCAGTTAGAAAGGCAAGATCCCCAGTAGTGGCCCTTGCAAAATTTGGATGCAAAAAAAATTATTGAAGAAATTTTCTATTAAGGATTGTTTAACCCTTAAAGTACAGGTGGCAAGACATTTCTCTGGATGCTGTGCACGGGGAAAATTTAGACATTTAAAAGAGGTGGAAATGGTGTCTTTGCAATTATTGTATATTCATCAAGTATATATGGTGGTGTAATAAAACTTCTCTCCTAATAATAATAAAAAAGTTGACAGCCGAAAATATTGCGCATTTTCTCGTGGACATGACGCGTTGCATGGGAGCACCCCACACACACACACACACACACACACACACACACTCTCTCTCTCTCTCAATGTTACTACCATATCAGTCATCAAAGTCACTGTCACCTTGATTCGCCCACGCTCTACTTCCGCCCGGAGCAGAGGAACTGCTTGACGCATCACGAGCCATGCCAGATGTGTTCCGAACAAGAGTGGAAAATGATCTGTGGCCTTCGGTAGGCCCCGCGCTGAGACGAATGGGAGTGTGTATGGATGCCAGATGCCTCCACCATTCTTCCGAGTCAAGAACTGCCGGTATATTTGAAACGTAGGGAGCGCAGAGCGTGATGATTATATATATGATCCCCGTATGGGTGGGGCGTGTGGTAGCGTACTTATATATACGATCGCCATAATCTAAGGGTTAAAAGATTTACAAAGAACATAGATATAGGATGGTAGTTTGAAGGGATAGAGCAGTCATCCTTCTTAGGCACAGGCTATACAGTACCCGTCAGTTGGAGTGTCGCACTTGGCCCCGTGACACTTCTTGTGGCGGGATTTGGTATGAAGTGTAAATCAGAGGGAGAAAACTCGCCTGGGAGAAAATGACCACACGGCAAACTTCCTCACACTCTTCTAAATCTACTAAGCAGGGAAAACAATGACTTAGTGCTGCATTAGCTATTACCAGAGGAGGCAGTGTTGCACTTCCCATCCTGTTGGGACCTGTAGATTTTCTTGCATGCTGCAACATTCTGCCACATTTTTCAGTGTGCATTATGCCGAAGCCTTGCACTAGCCATGATGACATCGTGAGAGTGATAGTGTCACAGATTATGCCTAAAAACCCAAGAAATTGTCCAGCAAACTGGCTTCAATCGTCAATCTGTTCAGCGTATGGTGCCTAAATTCAAGGCATCCGACAGCCAGGAAATGCCAGTCCACTGCCATGGGGAGGACCTCACTCTGTGGTCTCTCCCCGAACCCTCTGTATTATAAAGAGGTAAGTGGAAGCCAATCCCACCTTAACAGCAAAGCAAATTAAGGAAAACACCTCTATGATTCTCGATAATGCCTTTGTTTTCACCATCCAACGCCACCTCCACGATAACTTGGGTTACAAAAGTCACAGCCCATAACAAACCCCTCATTATGACTCAACAAATGGAGAAATGGCTTAGTTTTGCTGCAAAATATGGAGACTGGACCTTGGAGCAGTGGCGAAAGGTGTTGTGGACAAATGAAGCGATGTTTAAAGTAATTGACAGCAACCCAAAGAAAGTATGCAAGAAAATCTACAGGTCCCAACAGGATGGAAAGTGCAACACTGCCTTCTCTAGTAAAAGCTAATGCAGCACTAAGTCATTGTTTTCCCTGCTTGTTAGACTGAGGAGAGCGTGAGGAAAGTTACCATATGGTCATTTTCTACCAGGCGAGTTTTCTCCCTCTGATTTACACTTCATACCAAATCCCGCCACAAGAAGTGTCACGGGGCCAAGTGCGACACTTCAACTGACGGGTACTGTATGTAGACATACTTCCAGCAGGATGGGAAAATAGATATTGCAAGGCAGAGATGAAAGAGTTTGACTAGGTAGGGTATCAGCACAGAAGCAGTTTACAAAGACTCTATCGGGTCCATAAGCCTTTTGAGAAGTCGCGTCAGAAACAGGCATAGTGGCAAAGGGGGGATATGATGATGATGATGATGATGATCATAATAATAATAATAATAATAATAATAATAATAATAATAATAATAATAAAATAAAAATAAATGTTCCTCAAAATTTGTAATTATATGTCTGATCCATACAAAACTTTAGCACAAGAACCCTTCATATAGATAGATAAATATAGATAGATTATCTGTCTCAAATTAAGAAATGGTCCAAAAGAAAACAAATGATAATAGAGGGAACTTGAGGCAGTTCATCCTAGATGATTAGTGCTTCAAGTTACTTGCTTCCTGCAAGAGTATTGTGGTCGCTTTTCAACAAAATCCACCCCAAAAACATGAGGCTGATATGGTATGCAATATGTATTCTTTGAAATATGCCATTTCACTTTTATGGCTTTGTCAAGATGAAACTCTCAGACTAACAATGTGTGTAATCCACCAATGTCCAAACAATAACAGAATTTATCAAATGAATTGTTAAGAATGTGTGTGTGTGTGTGTGTGTGTGTGTGTGTGTGTGTGTGTGTATTTACCTAGTTGTGGTATACAGGAAAGGAGCTTTGCTCATACTGGCCTGTCTCTATATCAACTATTATTCAACTTGACCTTAAATTCATGAATCGCCTTTGCATGGGCCACATCTTTTTTCAGGCCGTTCCGGGCCTACACCACCCTTTGTGGAAAGCAGTTCTTCCCTTTTCATCTTCCTTCCATGACCTCTTGATTCTCTTGCATCCCATATTATTAGATCTTCTTTCTTCACTGTGTGTATGTATTGTGTATTTACCTAGTTGTAATCTTAAAGGGCCTGGGCTTACGCTCGTGTGGTCCCGTCTCCGTATCTGTATTTGTCTAGTTTTTCCCTTAAGTTGTGCACACTCTCCGCTGATACTACTTCCTCACTTAGTCTATTCCAAACCTCTGTTTCTTTGCGGGAAGCTATATTTTTTTATGTCTCTCAAGCATCTTCCATTTCTCAATTTTTTACTGTGTCCTCGTGGGTTGCTGGTGTTTCTTACTTCTCTCAGTAGTAGTAATTCCTCATTATCTACTTCTTCCATTTTATTCCACAATTTGTAAACTAGTGTGTGTGTGTGTGTGTGTGTACATGTGTGTGTGTGTGTGTGTGTGTGTGTGTGTGTGTGACATTTATTACTCACATGACATGGTTAGTAATATCTTGCAGCAATATGACCTCATGAAATTATGAGTTGAAATCAAGTACAAAAACTAGAAAAGTACTACCTAACACTCAGCCCTCTAATCAAAATGACACTATAATATATTTAGTAACTAGTAATTTCCTGTTCATGCCAGCTGCACATATTTCCTTTATAACTGTAGTTTCCCCCAACTAAGTGCTACTTTACTGCATCCACTAGTTGTAATAACGTATCAAATAAGTGATTGGACACAAACACTACTGAGGCTTAACTTGAATGACTGACACAAAAACACCAAGTGCAAACCATGAAGAAATCCCAACACAAAATAACCCATCACCATGACGCTCACTTAACACCAATTGAGAAGCTACATGCAGTGTCTTCATCACCGGAAATATCCCTTGCCATACCACCTCATGTCTCCAGCACCAGAGGTTTCAATGCTTGATCTACTCCTTTTAGAGCAATGCAACACAAGCTGGTACAACAAAAATAATTGATAGGAGCAGCATGAGAAGAAACAAAGGTAACAAATTTTCATATAAAATTTGGAATTAGGGAACATGAAGTACTTCATATGGATGAAACATTTATCTAAAACAATCTCTAACTGAATGTAAACTGAAGTTTATGAGTATGAATGTTTCCTTCCACAACATAATCATAACATTCAGGACTTAGCAGACATGAGTGTGATATCTTACTGCTCAGTCTTAAGCCTTAAACATGGTGTGGTACAGCAAGGCAAAGGCTCTAGAGCTGCATACTTACCACTCTCAAGGTCACGGGAGGGTAGTAGTGCATTTGGAGGATGACTTACCTTGTGGCAGACCTATGGGTGGTCTCATACCTCCAATGGGGAGGGGGGGCATGCCTCCAGGCATGGCAGAAACCGTAGGCACGGCAGCTGACACCATTGGCTGAGGCGTCATTATTGGTTGCATGTTCGGCCGCATAATTGTGGGCAGTGACACAGGTATGGCCATGTGTCCTGTGTGCACCATGGCTGGTGACATGGTGGTCACCATGGTGGGCACTATAGTAGACACCATGGGGGGAGCCTCCACCACCACTCCAGGGTGGGTGGGCCGCACCCCACCTGGATGGGTCAGCACTCCACCCATGGCCATCGCTGCAGCAGCGGCACTTGCCTGACTGTAGCGGGCCATCTTCATGCGACGTTCCTCCTGCAAACAAAAACACACTCATGATTTACTAAGTTTTCAAGGCTTAGTTTGGTTTAGATTTCAATTGTTGATCTTGTCAGTGGTGTACAGAATGGTTGATCCTATTGCATATAAAATAATCCAGGTCTGGCAACGACACAGTAGAGGCAGGTTGCACCTGTGTGTCTAAACACATCGCCGGTGGGTAGAAATGGTCCAGGCAGGCAGGCACAAGTTGAGAGAGGCGTGAAGGTGCAGTACTCACGGGTGGAGACTCCACGCGCTGGGGGGGGGGAGCAGGAGCAGGCGCCCGAGCCCTTTGTGGGGAGGCTCGGGGTGCCTGCTGGTATCGAGGCATACCTGCCCGCTTCTCTTCCTACGTGAGGGTGAGAGGAAGACACGTGAACACAATACAGCCCCGCCACAACCCATGCTGCTGCCTCGCTTCAGTCCTGCTCCCACCACCAGCCAACACAACACAAGACAGTCACAGAGCCAATCCACACCTACCTAATACTTCATACCACAAGTTCAACTCAAAAGCTGCAGACCCAATTTTTCAAGAAGCAAAATGTATATAGCCTTCCTCTGATAGGGAACAACAAGACTAAGGGCCAGTCTTACAGTCCAGTACAGCACGTTTGTAAGCTCCCCAACCAAACACAAAACACAACGAAAATTCCTTGAAAAGTGTTTTTTTTCACATTTCTTACCTTTTTTTATGCCCTTGAACTGACTCTTCTGCTGTAAAAAAAAAAAAAAAAAAAAAAAAAAAAAAAAACAAAAAACAAGGAATTTTTGTCATGTTTTGTGTTTGGTTGGGGAGCTTACAAACGTGCTGTACTGGACTGTAAGACTGGCCCTAAGGCTAATCACACTATTTTTCTGCAGCACTATAACCCAGCATTGCGACAAGTCATATGTGCATTAAAGGTGAATGCCAATGCCTCACAAGCTCTCTTAAAAATATTTAAAGATCAGCCAGTAAGCTTGAGTTGATAAATTACATTGTTCCAATAAACTGTATGATATTTCAGTGCTTCATTTAAATATTAAATGTAATGACTTGATCAACTTAAGAATTCTGCAATTCAAAGTTACCCAGAGTTATGTTGATATCAATAGTCCAGCCTTGTACTTTGAAGTGTGTGTACTTCATTATGGAAAATAACGAGTTGGTAAAAATAATAATAATGCTAACTGAATTTTGTGAAAACATCTGTCACTATGCTGTGGAAGGATGAGATATGACGTCACTGGCGATTAAAAAACTCGCTCACGATTTTGCCATTCGGTGTAGCGGAGCAAAAAAGTAATTTCAGGAACAGTGGCCCAGTCCCACTAAAGTAATACCTCAGTCCCACCAATGTGGCAGCTTGGGCTTGGCTTGTGGAATTGGCCAGAGTTGAGGCAATGAACATGAACAGCATAGCTGATGCTCAAGGTTACTTGCCCACACATCTATTTTCATAGTTATTTTAATTAAAAATTGGTGTTGATATTATTTACTGAGTTTCTAGTTGGACTGAGAATCCCTGAACCATTGTCTGAGGTAAGAATGCTTGAAGATTGTTTTGTATAGGAGATAATAGGTTAGTATGGCACTGAATCTCAACCCTTCCCTCCTTTCCAGGAAACTCAGCCAGCCTTCAAATCAAGGTAAAGGCATTGTTATTGTGTGTCAGATATTCTTAAGTATATATATATATATATATATATATATATATATATATATATATATATATATATATATATATATATATATATATATATATATATATATATATATATATATATATACATACACACAGTAAACCCCGCTTAAGTTGGACCCGAATAAGCCGTATATCAGACAGTCGGACACTTTCTTTTTTTTTTTTCCTTTTTTTTCTTTTTTTAACGTTCTATTCCGAGTGCACCGGTAGGCATTTTTGCCCTTTGAGTAATTTTAAGCCACTCGGCTAATATACTGGCTAAATTACCCCTAAGCTGCGTTTGAGAGCGACTCGGGCTGCATGGACTGATCCGTGTGCTCTCCAATGCATGACGCCGCAGCCCGGATTCCCAATCCGGACTGCTCGCTGCAGCTCAGTTTGGAAAGCCTCCGTGCTGTGATGACGTCATCAGCAAATATGGCAGCCCAAACAAACACATATAAGTGCTTCCATTGAATTTCACCTCTCTGTGCCACCATAACCACTGCAGCTTCCTTTTCATTCTCTGTTGCAAGGAGCTCATCGGCCAGAACAGCTAGTGATGCATGTCTAAACGTCATCAAGAAGATCAGCGGACGCCATTTTGGTGACAATAGCTAGATAGAGAGCAGCAGATGCCATTTTCCTTCCAGTGAGACGCCATTACCATAGCAACGACGAGGCTTAACTGAGAGGCGCACAAAAGTGTTTGATAGATGGGCCCAGTTGGTCTGGGCTCTCGGGGCAGCCCAATTACCTCTCTCAAATGCATCGCTGATAGCTCTTACATCGTTCGAGTCATTCGAGGAGTTGTCCGAGCTGTTAAGAGACGCAAAACAGGCGCTGACCCAGCAGTGCCGGCGCCAAGATCAGTGTTTACACAGCTGACTTAGCAAGTGAGTGGCAGTGCCTCCCTCAGCTTTCGCTCACTCTGTAGCCCTTATTGTTGCCTTTGTAATTCTACTATGAAAACGTAACTTCTGAATCTAAATTCTTCTGCAAGGTGAATAGCTTTCTCGAACGCTTTGGGGTGCATTCAGCAGGTGTTTTGGCTTGTCTCTTGGGTCCCATGTTCATGTTATGTGGTAATGGAGAAGCGTAGCTGAGGTTGTGCACACAAACGGACTTATATATATATATATATATATATATATATATATATATATATATATATATATATATATATATATATATATATATATATATATATATATATATATATATATATATATATATATATATATATATATATATATATATATATATATATATATATATATATATATATATATATATATATATATATATATATATATATATATATATATATATATATATATATATATATATATATATATATATATATATATATATATATATATATATATATATATATGTAAAGAGATTCTCTGTACCTTGCGCACCACAACAAAACAAGCGCCGCGCACGCCAGTGTTTATGTTCACCATGGCTCAGGTAATTGCTTTTATGCGTGTCATACCTTCTCCAGGCATTGCTTTGCCTGTGTGTGTGATGTTTACTATGCGCTGTTGTGTGTATATATATATATATATATATATATATATATATATATATATATATATATATATATATATATATATATATATATATATATATATACACACACACACACAGGTAACTCGATTTTTATATGTATTGTGTCCTTGAAGAGGTCGATCGACACATCAAAAAACAATGTAAATCAAACAAGAGGTAGGTTTCTGTCGAAAAATAAATATTCACTTCATTCAGTGGAGAGAGAGAGAGAGAGAGAGAGAGAGAGAGAGAGAGAGAGAGAGAGAGAGAGAGAGAGAATATCCATATCACCAAGATATCCACTCAGGCACTCAATCTCAGCCTCACTCATGTGAGGAAGAAATGAGGGACACCGGTACCCAGCAGTCTGGTACCAGTACCGTACTGTATAGCTGGTACCATTAGTACTGGTACCGGTACCTGCCCACCCCTATTGTTGAGTAGCGTGGCAGCTTGGGTATTGTACTGGTGTTCTAGTGGCACACGGGAAGAATTGAGCTCAGCTGTGCAGCCGCAGCGCCGTGTGAGTCCAGTTGCGTGAGACATCTGGTGGCCACTCCTTAAAATATTGCGTATAAGTGGAAAAAAACTTGTAAATTAAGCATTTATTTGGATTTTGGATCCCGCGTTATTTCAAAAACGCGTAAACCAAACTCGCGTAAATCGAGTTACCTGTATATATATATATATATATATATATATGTCAGCAGGGTGTACAAGCGTTAATTACCCTGTAAGGAGCGAATCTTAACAAAACACCCGTGTCCTTGGGGCCATGGCAGATGCTGACCAGAGCCCCGCAACGCCCCGACAATTTTTCTTAGGTTGTCGCTAATTATCGTTTGCAAGAGACGCCACAACGCCCATGTATTCACTGTGGATGGGGAAAGGCTTGCCTACCCTGGCATTAGTGTAGAAAATGTAATATTGCAGAAAACAAGGTAAAACTTTCTTGGGGCGGCAGGGCAAGGCGGGCAGTTTGACGTAACCCGTAACATTTTTTCGTTTTTACGGCTATAATACATCCTTCCTGCACTCGTTTCATATATCCACGTGTGCGCAGGCGTAAAGGGCTGACGTGGGCATACGGACGTGAGCTTAAGTAGCTTCATTTGTGAGATAATAAGGATATATATTCTAAGGGTGAGCAGGGCGGGGTAACAGCGCAGAGGCTGAAATGTAGTCTAACCCATAACATATTTTTCTTTTTCACGGATATAACATATCGTTCCTGCACTCGTTACATATATATACGTGTGCGCTGGGGTGGAAGGCTATCGTGGGCTTACGGGCGTGATCTTAAGTAGCTTCATTTGTGCCGATGATACAGTATAGCCCTACTTAGCGCGAGATTAATTAGCACGAACCGCAATTAGCGCGAGCCACCATCTACCAAGAAAAAATTTAATTAGCGCGAAAGCCTCAGTTAGTGCGAGCAGCCACCACAACCGAATTTTGAAAATTGCGCCAAACCGCCATGATGCGCGGCACAAGCCGCCATGATGAGCGGTACAAGCCGCGTGAGCCCTTATTTTAGCAGACGACGCCATGTTGATGCAGGGCAAGTGCTTTGTTTACGTTATGGATGTGGATATGGGCAACTGACCATGGCCGTGTGTGACGCACACCCGGAAAATTTGGATTTGCCGGTTGTCCAAGCTGCTGCCAACGCAGTGGGAAGAAAAGGGCTCAGTGTGACACCAGGTTACGGTGAACCGACAACTCGCTCCCGGATGGGCGCACGGGCGTTGCCAGTAGCCACAACGGTTAGAAGAAAACAGCCAGTGTGATGCTGCCTTAAGGCAGCGAGCCCGCTGACCGGGTGAGCACCGGTGATGACGTCATCGGACTCCCAGCGAATCAGAAGCGTGTTTTCAGAGCTCAGCCAATCGTTTTTTTTTTTTTTTTTTTCAAATGTGAGTGATTATTTTGAGTAATTATCAAACCCAAAAGTCAGACCCACGTGTGCACCAAATAATTTTTTTCATGTTGGTTACTTTATTCAATTAGCGTGAATTCAGTTAGCGCGACCGCGTTCATCCACCTAATTCTCGCACTAAATGGGGCTCTACTGTATATTAAATGTGGTAGGCGAAAGTTGGGTTTTCGGGTCCTTAGACTTAACCTACACCATATCCGGGGTGCCCCCTGTGGCTCTATTAACACAGATACCAGGGGGTTTACTGTATATATATATATATATATATATATATATATATATATATATATATATATATATATATATATATATATATATATATATATATATGTATATATATATATATATATATATATATATATATATATATATATATATATATATATATATATATATATATATATATATATATATATATATATATATATATATATATATATATATATATATATATATATATATATATATATATATATATATATATATATATATATATATATATATATATATATATATATATACACACACACACACACACACACTGACAAATTTGAGTGGTTCTCAGCTATAGGAGCAAGCCTAAGATGCCAAATACCAAACTAAATAAATGATTATGTGAGTAAGATGAAAGTGTCTATATATAAATCCTCCTACAAACCAGCATGGTCACTTGAGAACAAATATCTATATATAGATGTATCGCTAAATAGTCACACCTTCAAACCATCTATATATAGATCCTTCGCTGGAAAGGACTTAAGATTCAGATCCTTTATCCACTGGGAGAGTCCAACATGTAGAACTACCCAAAGTACTCACTCCGGTGAACCCTCTACCCATTTATGTCTGATACAAAACAGCCATCTGCTGTTTGCAGAGTGTTGAGGGATACTCAGCACAGTGCTTCTTCAAGGCTCAGTAGGTCAGAGGGGATTTGTGTTGTGACCCTTGATATCCTCAGCAAAACCTCTGACTCTTTATCTCTCCTTAGCAGAAGAGCTTTAGTCTTACATGACAAAGTCCTGTATTGGTCTAGATTCCCAGCAAGCCAGGCTGCATAAATTCTCAATATTTTCAAGTTTCTTCTCCAAGACAAAACCACTACTTAATTTTGGGCGCTCGTTAATGCACTCTATTGCAGATGAGCTTCATATTCTAAGGCATCTCAGTTATATAGGGTCTTCAAAGGTGCTGAGCATATTGAACTAATTTGAGACTGTCACTGCATACTCATGAGCATATGTCAAGTCTTTCAGTCCCTTGAGCTTCTTCTTGACATAACATGAAGCTTAAGTGCTGCCACAAGCCGAAGATTAGTTACAAATAACTCTGCACACACATGGAAAAAAAAAAATAAATAAATAAATAAACAAATAAAAAAAAAAAAAATAAATAATAATAATAAATAAAATGGGTGCAGTTCTGAGATCCTTCAATGAGTCCTTACAAGGATATGATTAATATCCTTAGCTACCCCTCCAGCACTCCTATTCCAAGTCCAACAGTCCAGCTCTGGTCTCTATTACTAAGAATCTGAAGCTCTCAACCTGCTGGATCTTGCAAAGTTCAGGAGACTGTTAGTGTTTCTGATACCAGAGCCACGGGAATCTATACATAATTCAAGGAACTCTATCAGTGCCAGTCTGCAGCAGCATTAAAGTTGACCACGGCAATGAGTGTCCTGTGGGTCGCACTGGTCTTGAAATATAAAAACTCAAAATTTGCCTTGAATGAACTTAACCTGGTAGCAGCAACGGGTCAAATTTGTGGCTTTACCGTGTAGCAGCGACAGGCCAAATTTGTGTCATGATATAACCCCCCCAAAATAGATGATGCATAAACTGATCACAAATGCTTTGATATATATTATGAAATGGTTTGTGTGAGGGGTGATTTTTTCTCATTTTTCTCGCTTGGAAGGACCATTAAGAAACATGATCCCCGCTGCTACCGAGTTAAAGTTGACCACGGCAATGAGTGTCCTGAGGGTGGCACTGGTCTTGAAATACAAAAACTCAAAATTTGCCTTGAAGGAACTTAAAAATTTTCCACATGTTCACTCGTATGTGAGCAGCAATGTTTTTCACCTGATGTTGCACAGCACAGTATGCATTTGATATATGAGTGAAGTCTATGTTTTCTGGTGTATGATAAACCCCTTGAAATACCAAAGACCAATAGTGACCTTGAAGAAAAGTGGAATATCAAGCCCTAATTGCAGCTTGGGGGATAGATAAGGTGGAGGAATTGTGGTTCTACAGGATTGATCCACATGTCTCAGGGGAAGAATTAATTTGCTCCACAGTAGTAAACATCAGAATAAAGAGAGGAACTAAATAGTCAGAACAGATACTCCACTGAAACAACACCAACCCCTTCCATACTAAGAGCTCTAGAAAAAATGTTAAATTATGCCCAACTTTCCTGAATACAGTTCTTAAATTCATCTACTTATATATCTCCCCTTGCATTCACTTGCAGTTTTACATGCAATTACTGAAATTTCCTATGTCAGACAAAGCCACCACCACTGCATGGGAAGCCTCAAAAAGTAGCCTAAACCCTATGGAATAAAACTGCACCTGACATGATATCCAAACATGTTGCTCTAAAATACTCTTGGAGACAAAGCATCACATTATTCCCTATAACTCTTTGACCCTTGGCTGTGTTGGCTGGAGAGGGTGGACAGTATGCGGGCAGCTGAAAGCCCAAATCACCTGTTAATTCCAAGGAGAGAGACAGGAGAGGGAGACATAACCAGGAGCAAACATACCCTATGTCTCCCCCTCATTAAATTAAGCCACATTATTGAGTAAAGTACAACTTTAAAACAATTCAATTGTAAGAAACTGTATTTAACATTAGTCTTTAAATACTTTGAGCTGTCAAATTACTAACATAAAGTTGTGTATATGTTATACACATGACTAGTATTTACTGTACGCACACAGGGCAGTTGTATTTACCACAATAACTCTGGCATTACTGATGCCTTGCCATGCACCACCAACATGAACATTTCATGAGCCAAATGTGTTAACTGACAGGAGGAAAAGAAGGCCCAAAATTCTACTCATAGATAAAACATATATATAAGCAATTGTTGTTAGCAAGAGAACCACCAGCTTGCTGTTACTTATCCTACCACGCCAAGGGCAGTGCGGCATGCAGTTAGTAAACACACGTATGTAGATATTTACAAAAATTACCTTTTACCCACAGTCAACAATCAACTCTGGAAACTCATGTGAGAAAATGACAGCCTACAGCCACTACAGGGCTATGAGTCAATGTCTTGTGCCTTCCAGAACACCTTAGGTCATGGTAACTGAGGGCAATGTCATTGATACATTGTAGCCCATGACCAATCCTGACCCTTCATCCTACGTTGCAAACTTTCACATGAGCAATGTACTCATGTGGCTTGATCACTTCTTCAAGGGGACCGTACTACTGCCCATTCACAAAATGAATGTGAATGCTCTCTGCCTGAGAAAGTTCTTTTCCTCAATTTTCTCCGTTCCAGAAAATAAACAAAAACATCAAATAGCATGTATAAATCTACATTGGTGTGAGGTAAATATACAACAGCAGCAAACACCCAAAAAGATCTGATGGCGGATTACAGGCTGTTTAAATACAAAGATTTTGAAAGTTCACTTTTCGCCGCCACTCCCGCTGCTCGCTGATTGGTTCCTGTGTTATGACGTCATGCCTGGGGGCAGGGCCAAGGCTGCTCAAACTCGCATTTGTATCTATTATCATTTTTTCACCTTCCTCAAGAATATATTTCATACTGCATATATCTGATTTATTGTTTCTATGCCTTTATATATATGAATAGTATGGGCACCATGCTTCAACTAAAAAAAAAAAAAAGATAATAAATATCTGTATTTTTAAAACTGAATACTATTAAGCAAACTAGTACGTATATTTACGCTGCAGTACAAATGATAAGTGCATGTTCTTCATTCCAAACTCAACATTGCCAGGAGACTAAACTGATCACCTGCAGTTTGATTCATGTAGTCCAATATTGGCAAGTAGCTCAAGAAGTCTGAGAGCATTGCTACATGGACTTTACTGTTCATATATATAAACGTACATGAAACAATGAATCAGATATATGCAATATGAAAAGATATTCTTGAGGAATGCAAAAAAATAATGGTAGATACGAATGCAAGTTTGAGCAGCCTTGGCCCTGCCCCCAGACGTGACATCATAACACAGGAACCAACCAGCAAGCAGCAGGAGTGGCAGCGACAAGGGAATTTTCAAAATCTTTGTATTTAAACAGCTTGTAATCTGGCATCAAATCTTTTTAGGTGTTTGCTGCTATTGCATATTTACCTCACACCAATGTAGATTTATACATGCTATTTGATATATTTGTTTATTTTATGGGAAAGGAGAAAATTGAAAAGGAAAAAAGCTTTCTGCCAGGCAGAGAGCATTCACATACATTTTGCAGACGGGCAATAGTCTATAGTCCTAGTTCTAAAACTTATTAATGCAAAAACTTGTATTCTGGAAGAGCTCTTTCAACCTTGACCTACTCCCACTCATTTATGAGATGCCCTACAGTTGTCCTCAGGACCCTTCATAATTTCCATTCATGTATCCCATAATAAACCACTGTGTTCACTCTTGGTATGTCCTTTGTTACTCTATTCAGCATTACCCTGTCCTAGTCCTCTTTTGTTCTAGCATCACATGGTGGTAAAGCAATTACTATTGCCAACCTGAACACTTCAAAAGTGGACCATTAAAATCTGGCCCTCTCTTTTGGCTACTTTTGATATTCTCTGCTTGCAGGTGCAGCACCACTGCAGGCTTATAGCTTTTTTTTTTTTTTTTTTTTTTTCGACCTTGAGATGTTCTCCTTCCCTTAGATTCTGGTCCTCTCATTCTATACATGTTAAAAACATCCACAGAGGATTCACACACCCCTTACCACCTCAAGTTAGATTTGGATCTTGTCAATGGCCTCTAAAGACACCTACCATGTTATTATTACATGAACTCTTCACTGCATTCACATGCATCTGTAGTACAACCCACATACCTTTCTTATCAACTTCATTAAATTAATTAATTAATTTCTGTATTTATTTATTTTTCTAGATTTGTGAATGCCAAAATATAGCCTGTACTCTTTAATGAATACTTTTGACAGATATTCATTAAAATATGAAACCTCTTTCTTGCAATTCCTACCTCCACTCTTGTTTATCACTATGCAATATGCTGTCTTCTACAATACATGATGAATTTCTCATTCACTTTAGCTACACTATATTCTCCCAATAGTTCAAAATTATTTCTATATCTTGACTTACACAGTGTAACTACTATTATTTTGTTCCAATCCTCACATGCTTTAAAAGTAATCCAATGCCTTTTGACACAGTCTCCAAAGATGCTTTCATGAGATTGTATTACTCTCCAGATTTCCAGTGCTGCATGTACCCCATCCCATCATATTATCTGCCCTCCCAACATATTAAGCTTAATGAGTGCTTCTTGAATACTATTCACCCCTTTTTAGGGTCAAATCCTAATATGTCTATCAAATAATCATATATATTCACTATTTTCCTTCAACTGTAATGCCACGTAGATTTATTAACTGAATCCATAAGCATAGTGCTCCTCATCATGCTTCTTGACGCATTAGGTGACATGAGCAGAAACAAACTGACTGGTTACACATTACATGCCACTTGAAACTTTGCTTTATAAAACCTTGAACTTCACAAGTTTTTCTATACATGAATTCATTAACATTTTAAATTTCAAAGTATACAAGAAACATCAATTATTAATATGACAAAGGAATTTTAGAATTAAAGACTTTGTTCGGCTGTGAAAACAGTTAACTAATAGATGTGAATTGAACTGAGGGATGGAATTTCCAATACTCAGATGTCACCACAGCTTTCAAGCTTCCAAGGAATGTAGTACTCTGGCAGCAAAGTGGTAATGACTTACTGATAACTTGAGAGCAAATGCTTTCTGGCATATATATAAACTGCAGTGTTGGGAGATTAAATTATACTCCTTATTCATTCATATAGGTTGAGGGCTTCTTGTTCTTCCCCACAAAGAAAAATAATCCCAGAATAAATATCGCATCCATCGAGAAGATAATATTTACAGAAGTCAATTCCACTGCAACAGTAACACCAAACAACTCTCACTTGCCTGAATTCCTAAAACACTGAGAAGAATGTTTGCTTTCTGAACAGCTTTTCCTAAATAAAAAACTAAAAACTTCAAGTAATACAATAAAATATGAAAAACTGTCTTGCAAATGGTAAAGAATAATGAGTTCATCACAGTAGCTACAAAAATGAAATATTGCAACACATGACTTATTAAACCTGACCCTTAGGAAACAGCTTGGTGCATCAGCCTCGAGAACAAGTCCACCTTTGTTGGGCAAGAATGGTAAGTTGCTAACCCTCATTCTCCACCAAGTGTTACAGATGAATTGAGGCATTAGTGAGTATCATCAACCAACTATAACGTGCAGCAAAGGCAGCGTAGATTCAGGTAAGAAAGTCAACAATGAACGGATGTAGCCAGATGTTATGCAATGAACCATCATGATACGACTTTCTTCCCTGATTTGAAAGTTAGTACACAGCAAGAAAGTGAATGAGACGCACGCACACACGCACGCACACACTCTAATCCCCTAAGCAGTCAAATACTACTTAATCAGCTATTTAAAACTAAGCATCACCAAGAGGAAGGTTGGTGGAGTTGGGAGTTCAATACATACCAGAGAAATATCCTCCTCTGGATGTATGATACGAGAATTTGCAGACACTGTGGTTATGAGAGCTGGCTTTTTGGTCTCTCCTTTGTCAGGTGGTCCGCTGGGAGTATTGGAGGGCTGAGCGTTGGGGGTAGACTGGCCATTGGCTTGACTGTATGCTGGGAACGCTGGCTTAATGGGGCCAATCTGAGAGTTGCCAGCCGTTGTTTGCTGCTTGAAGATAGATTCAATTTAGTACTCTTTTAACCATTAATAAAAGGCCAGTTAACTGAAGTAGCAAAACCCCCATGATTAATATTTTACAGGTTCATCAAACTCTGCCCTGAATTCATTTTACAATAAATTTAATTATTTTCTACTTTGTAGTTTGTAATGCATTCATATTTTATCAAGTGATTGGTTTTCAAGGCATAGTAGATAGGGAAAAGGTGAGAGTACAAAAATGAGGTCTGGTGGCCTGCAATCAAACTTGACCACAATAATGAGTACATCTCACACATGTCATGAAGGACTGGAGGCCTCCACCTTACCTGGACAGCTGAAGGGAAGAGTGGTTTGTTGGGTGGCTGAGTGTTGGGAGGTGTGGTTCCTGGGGGAGCTCCTGGTGGGGGCATGGGACCTAAGTGGCCCATGTGGCCAGCCATCATTCCATGTCCACCCATGTAAGGAGGCATAGGACCCATAGGCCCCATAGGCCCCATCATTGGCATCATTGGGCCATTTGGCCCCATCATTGGTCCCATGGGTCCTGGAGGACCCTGGGAAGGCACTGCTGGGGGGGGAGGATTGGACTGGCCTGGCAGACTTGACTGTGAGTCTTCATCGTCCTCTTCTTCCTGCCGCCTGTTGCTACTGCCCATCCTGCCAGCACGCTGCCGCTCATGTTCCTTGAGGTCCTCCTCAGGGATGCCCTCCATCCCATAAATTTCTATTTCAATGTTGTTACGATTGGGCAGGGCATTGGGCACTTTGTCTATGGTTTCCTTGTGTACCTGTAGAGGAAGACACACATTCAAACACTGCTGACTGGGATGATCATTGCAAGATTGAAACTTCATACATTGATGAGCTTCCTACTATATGAAAGTGCAATACCTTACAAAGTGCACCTTATTCCTCCATATAACATTTCTTACTCTCAAGTAAGCCACTAGGAAAGCACAGGAGGGACAATATTATAATTCCAAAATAAATTCCCTTCAAAATCAAACAGTGGAGGGGATTATCATTCAATTCTTTATCATCTGACACATCTCAAGAGGCATCACAGAGCAGATAATAATAAAAGATAAATAAATAAATTAAAACTTTACCATACTAACTGTAGTTAGGGATGGGGAGTTAAAATGGACTCTGCTAAAAACAAGTTAAAGCACAATAAACAATCTCAAATGAAATCAACATCACTGCCGTCCAGACGCTTAATAGAAAATATGAGAACATCAACACATAGCCTTAGTGAAGTTTCATAGTGACTTCCAGACTGACGGGTGCTATCCACTCACCTGCATGCAATGGATGGATAAGCCTGGGCCAGTGTAAAGCTTCTTGTGACATATGTGACATTTGAAGTGTTTTGCCTTTTGGTGCTGTATTAAGATCTTCTCATCATCAAACTCACGGTTGCAATACCTGAAAGGAAGACATACATGCTGGTAAGAAATGAGTAATTAGATTCAACTTATCTAACTATCCATCTATCAATGATGTACACTTGCTTCTCAAAACTTGGACATAAGGGTTCAGAACAGCCAGTTCATGTGAGAGAGGTGCATCAGGGTCAAACAGAAAGGGGACACTGTTTAAGGGAAGAGGAGGAGGAAGGTTTTAGGGGAGATGTATGGTATGGCTGATAGATATTTACCCGTGTCAAACTCAGCAATACAACGGGCGTAAAACTATATAAAAACCACTATAAGCTGGGTTTACATTGGGTTTTGCGAGGAATAAAACAGCTTGATATGGCAGTATGCATAGTCAGTGGGAAGGAACAGAATGTTTTTTGTACAGACAGAAGGGGGGAGGATAACATGTTTGTAGTGTAGTTTGTAGCATGGCAGTACTAGGCCTCATGTACAGCCTAGAATGCATGAGGTGGACCGTCAGAGCTAGATAAGCTAGAGGTATAGTCTAGTGAATGTAATTTGAGCCTTTAGGCACAGCTCCCCTGAACTGCGCTACTGCTGAATCACCCCATCATTCTCCTCAAAGGAGCTCGCTACCCCCCCCCCCCCTCTCTCTTATTTACGTTATGTATAATATTGTATAAATATGTATAATGATTGAGTGAGTGACCGCGGTGCTGAGCGGATGTGTTGCGCCTAGCTCCACACAGAAAGTGTCGACATGGCTGTTAGGGCCAAGGGACTGGGGGATTTGTGTTATGTTTGTGCAAAATTCACAGACAAGAAGTGGATTGGATGCTGTTTGTGCACTAGGTGGTGTCATGTGAAGTGTGCTAATTTGCCTGGGATCAACCTGGATAATATACCTAAAATAAATTGGATATGCACCCCATGCCTCCATAAAGCATCTCTGGCTACCAGCAATGCGGAAAAATTGGATGAATTCAAGCAAGAATTATGAAAGGAAATATCTGTGGTTAACCCTTTCAATACGTGACGCAGACGTCAGCGTCACAGTATAGAAAGGGTTAAGAGGAAATGGAAGAGGATCAATCCTCTTCTAAACCTCTTAATTCTCTTCCATTTCCTCTTAATCCTCTTCTAAACTTTAGAGAAAATGGAAGAGGATTAAGAGGTTTAGAAGATTAATCCTCTTACATTTCCTCTCAACCCTTTCCATACTGTGACGCCGACGTTTGCTTCACCGTATTGAAAGGGTAAAGGATGAGGTTGAATCAAGGGCTGAGAAGGTGCATGAGGAGGTGGGATCAGTTGCTGACACGCTTAAAAGTGCTGAGCATGCTGAATCCAGTTGGGCTGAGGTGGCAAAGAGAGGCAGGAAAGTCAAGAAGAATCTCTTAGATGTAAAAGCTTCTACACAGGAATAGAAGGCAACAGACATGAAGGATGAAGTCTCCCAGGCATTGAATGGTATTCAAATAACTGATTCAAGATTTACAAATGGAGGTAAAATTGTCATGAACTTTGATAATGAAAACACAAGGGATGAGGCTGCTCAAAAACTGGAGTCTGTTGAGCAAATTAGTAATAAGTGTTGGAAAGATGAAACCAAAGATGCAATGCAAACCAAATATGCAATGTGCATAAAGAGTAGACCAAAGAAAAAATAAAGGAGACCATCTTAGACCGCAATGAGTTCTTACACACAACTGAGGGTGTTGAGAATAAGATTGAGCTGATTTTTAGTAAGCCTGCAGCTGGTGGTACAATGAGCTACATATTGAGGTGCGACCCAACTGTGAGAGCTGATTCACAAGAATCATGACAAGTTAAAATTAGAATGGGGAATATACACAGTGAGAGACAGAAACCATGCAATTATATGCTATCATTGTCAAAGATATGGCCATCTTGAGGCCAACTGTAATGCTAAGAGAAATGGAGAAGCCCCATAATGTTTCAAATGTGCTGGCGATCATAAATCGAAAGATTGTTCCATGGCTGAGAAGAAATGCATAAATTGTGTGAGGTACAAAAAGCCTGAAATCAACCACTCAGCGAATGACCAGTGTTGTGTAGTTCTCCAGACTGAAATGGAGAGAATTCGTAACATAACCGATCATGGCTATTAATTAGTGTTTGTACTCATATAAATTGTGTGTGATGAATGTTCAGTGTGTTGGAAATAATCGTTGGATGTTCAATTGTGATACTATAATATCAGACATGAAAACTGAACCAATGGATATTTGTGATATTATTCGTGAAAGCAATTAAGACACTCACTCACTCACTAAGATGTTTGAGAATAAGTGCATCGATGATGCACACCTGAAACCTCATCAACAGTAAACGGTATATTTTGCTTGGCTGCGCAAGACGCGAGAGTGAGACCTACATGAGTCTTCCGTGGTGGCGGAAGGGAGAATGGTACAGCCTGGCGGTGGTTGCCAAGGTCCCTCAAGCGGCAACGTTGCATGATCCACATTGCCAAGTGAAATGGAAGGTTTACAGAGTTGTTGTTTTTCCCTCAAATCCCAAGCCTTTCATAACACCATGCAGTCATATTATGAGTATATATATGAGGCCGTGCGAGCAAAAACGTACAAAGCGCCATTTTTTTAAATGCGGGAAATCGCGTTTAAAGTTTTGCAATATTTAAATTATCATAACTTCATTGGTTTTTAAGGTGGACACTTCAATCAAAGACCAAAATGAAGGTTAAGGTATGTAGAATATTGGCATGTACTCAGTTATAAAAAAAAATATATATATAGGTCCGAAAAAGTAGGTTTTTCAAAAACATCCATGATGTGCAATATTAATTAACTTTTTAATATGTCATACACAGTTCATGATATTCATAATAATCCGGAACATGAAGGAAGTTACAAAACGTAAAATATACTAATAAACAATAAATGCTAAGAGTTTGCACGCGCTAGACGGAAAAGCTTGCACGTTTGCAGTGATGCTATTGGCGCTCTGTACATTTTCGCTCGCGACTGCTTTCTTATCTCACTTTCAACTGCGTAGGTGATAATGTAGGGTTATTTTGAAGGACTCCCAGGCCTATTTCCACTGCAGTTTTGTACAAACCGACATTCCTCTTATAAAGGAAGGGTCAAAATAGTGTTATACCACAAAATCAGATAGGCACATTATGCGTTGGCCAGATGGTAATGCTTTCATACGGCCACATATATATATATATATATATATATATATATATATATATATATATATATATATATATATATATATATATATATATATATATATATATATATATATATATATATTATATATATATATATATATATATATATATATATATATATATATATATATATATATATATATATATATATATATATATATATATATATATATATATATATATATATATATATATATATATATATATATATATATATATATATATATATGTGTGTGTTCATATATATATATATATATATATATATATATATATATATATATATACAACTTTCATATCGCCGTATTAATGTCCTTGATGAGGTGTTTATATAAATCAAAACAATGTAAATCAAACAAGAGGTAGGTTTCTATCGAAAAATAAATATTCACTTCATTCAGTGGAGAGAGAGAATATCCACTCAGGCACTAGTCTCAGCCTCACTCGTGTGAGGAAGAAATGAGGGACACTATGAGCGACTGGCTAGTATTGGTACCGGTACCGAGCAGTCTGGTACCGGTACCGTACCATATAGCTGGTACTGTTAGTACCGTTACTGGCACCGGTACCTGCCCACCCCTATTGTTGAGTAGCGTGGGTACTGTATTGTTGTTCAAGTGGCGCGCGGGAAGAGCTGAGCTCAGCTGTGTGGCCGCTGCGCCGTGTGAGTCCAGTTGCGTGAGAAATCTGATGATCATTCCATAAAATATCGCGTATAAGTGAATAAAATGTGTAAATTAAACATTTATTTGGATTTTGGACTGAATTTTATATATATATATATATATATATATATATATATATATATATATATATATATATATATATATATATATATATATATATATATATATATATATATATATATATATATATATATATATATATATATATATATATATATCCTATCGATAGAGTTAGGTTCCAGAACCCCGTGATAGGCTAAAAAATCGAAATCAAATGATACCGACCTAATATTTTTTTATTGTTTATATATATTTTAAGGCTTTATAATCATACTATAATTCTTGTTTCGACTTTCGACATTTGCTTCGTAAATACGAACTTCGCGCAGGAATTAGTTGGGCGGAGCGGAAGAATACTCAAAGAAAGGACAATATGAGTGTAGCTCACTTCTTTAATATCACAATTAGGTAAATACGGAAGGGGAAATGGAGGGAAGGCACAAAGTGAGTCATGAAAAAAAATACGGATAGAGGATGTAAGAAGGGAGAACAAGGAAAAGTAGTGGAGGAAACAGGGAGAGATAAAGAGGATGAAAACAAGGAGAAGGGTGTGGGGAAGGAGGGACAGTGGGGAGAGTCATGTCAGGTCCTGAGGGAGAGTCATGTCAGGTCCTGAGGGAGTCATGTAAGGGCTTTGGTTAAGACATGACCTGACTCTCACTTCTGCCCCTCCCTCCCCACACCCCTTCCATTTCACCTTCTGTGTGCGTGTGTGTGTTTACCTAGTTGTAAACACACACACACATACAGAAGGGGAAATGAGAAAGGAGTGACAGAAGGGACTCAAGTCAGGGCTTGGGTTAGGACATGACCTGACTCACTTCTGTCCCTCCCTCCACACACCCTTCCCATTTCCCCTTGTGTGTGTGTGTGTGTTCATATCATCTAATGGGGAAGGAGAAAGGGAAGAAGAGTGATAGAGTGAGAGGTAAGACTGAAGATAAGAGGGTGTGAGAAAGGAAGAAACAAGGGAAATGAGTGGAGGAAATGGGACTGAAAAAGAAGAGGGAGGTAGGGAGAGTCAGGTAAAGGTGAGGAAAGAGGGGGAGAGAAAGACATTAAAAGAGAGAGGTAGGGAGGGTCAGGTAAAGGTGAGGAAAGAGGAGAGAGAAAGGGTGAGTGGGTGGGAAAGAGATTAAAAGAGAGAGGTAGGGAGGGTCAGGTAAAGGTGAGGAAAGAGGAGAGAGAAAGGGTGAGTGGGTGGGAAAGAGATTAAAAGAGAGAGGTAGGGAGGGTCAGGTAAAGGTGAGGAAAGAGGGGGAGAGAAAAGGTGTGAGTGAGAGGGAAAGAGATTAAAAGAGAAAAACTGGGAGGGAGGTGAAAGGAAAAGAAGAAAGATATGAGAAGGAAGGGCAAAAATACAGGGACGGAGAGGGAGAAGAAAGAGGGGAGGAGTGAACCAGGGAAAAGACTAACGGCACAATAGGCCGCGACGTAAAAAAAAAAAAAAAAAAAAAAAAAATAGGTGGGTGAGTAAGTGCTTTTTTAGGTGTGTTCCTAATTACATTGATTTATATAGTTTTCATTTTTTAGGCTAGAAAATGCTTATTTTACCACAGTCTGGTACCGGTACCGTACCGTATAGCTGGTACCGATAGTACCGGTACTGGTACCTGTGCACCCCTATTGTTTAGTAGCGTGGCAGCGTGAGCACTGTATTGTTGTTCAAGTGGCGCGCGGGAAGAACTGAGCTCAGCTGTGTGGCCGTGACACCGTGTGAGTCCAGTTGCGTGAGACATCTGGTGGCCATTCCATAAATGTAGCGTATAAGTGAAAAAACGTGTAAATTAAATATTTATTTGGATTTCGGACCCCAGGTTATTTAAACATAAACCAAACTAAATCAGAGAGTTACGTATATATATATATATATATATATATATATATATATATATATATATATATATATATATATATATATATATATATATATATATATATATTCCATAAATAGATAACGTACAGACTAACAGTGAGACATCGCCATGCGCAGGTCATCGCTAGATGTGTAAACAATGGGGGGTTCCCCGGGCCAAGCCACAGGGCTCAAGTTACAGTCGAATGACTATAGAACTGAACAGAGTAGAGTAGGCAGGCTGGCTCTGGGTGCCAATAGGTATGCAGCAGTAGATGCAGTGTGAGGGGAAGTAGGCTGGAGCACCTTTGAGGAAAGAATAGGTAAAGCAGTTTTAGGGTACAAAGTTAGGCTAAGAAAGATGAGTGGGAATAGGTGGACTTGAAAGGTATATGAGTGGGCAGGACAGGAGACGAAGTGGAACAAGTCTAGCATATGCTGGGAGAAGAGATGTAGGCTGGAGGGCTTCACACTCTCTGAGATGATGCTAGGGAGGGAGGAGAAGGAAGTGAAGCATAGAATGAATGACAAAGTTCAGGAGAGGGGCAAGGTAGACTGGAGCCAGAGGGTGTGGGCAAAGAGTTCTCTAGAATGGTACAAGCTGAAAGCCAAACCCAAGTGTGAAGCTTTCTATGATGGTAGCCTAGGGAGTGTGTTCTTCAAGGCCAGGACCAAATCATTAGAGATGAATAGTAGGACATATAAGTGGGTCAATGGGGGAAGCAAAGTATGCTGTATATGTGAAGGGGGGGTCGACGAGACCATAGAACATATGAAGCGTGTCGTGCAAAAGGGGTCTGACCCTCAAAAGTGGCGGGTTGGAGTTACAGGCGGGAACCTGTTGTCCTGAGGTTCAATTATCTTGTAGTGATGTTGGAAAAGGCAAAAGCAAACATCCAGCAGGGTGTACTAAGGTCTAAAGTGGCTTGTTTTGGTCCTACACGTGGTGCGGACTAACTTCAGACTGAGAGCGAAAGTTGTGGTCGGCCGATTTAAAAAATTTGTATAAAATCAGGAATTAGACACAGCAACATAATTTTTTTACAGAACACTTTATATTCCGTAGACTCCTTAAAAATGAAACTAAAAAAAAAAAAAAAAATAGTGCGGGAGGAAGGAGTAAATAAAAAAATTTGACCATAACAAAAAATAAATAAATGAAACTCAATGGCATGAAAGATCCAGCTTAAACATTTAATTTGATGTATAATAGTAATACACTGCACAACTTATTCGGTAGTAATCAGTAACTAACTTTGACTGCTAATTACTCAAAACTAAGGTCAGGCGGGTTAGACCACTTTCGCATGATGCGCCTCATATGCTACTAGAGTGTCCTAGGTATGGTAAGGATAAGCAGAGTATGGTAGAAATAATAACACAGGAATTAGGAACACAAGTGGAATAGGATGCAAGAGGGGAATGTAGAAAGGGTGACAGAATTCTTGATAGGTCTGAGTACACTGCACAGTGACCAGAAGAACAATAGAGGGGGTAAAGGAATTCCTAGAGAGCCTGGGCAGTGCGCCCCGGACAGGGTGAACCCCTGTAGATGTCCCCGCCTGTGCCTCTACAGGCTCTCTCAACTAAAGCAGTATTCATTTGGATTTTCTGGGTGTTTGCCCTGAGGGAGTAAGCCATTACAAAAGCTGTAGTTAGGACCGAACGGGACAACTACCTCCCGAACCACGACTAAGGCCTTGCTCTGCAATCATGCATTGTGTAATTCTGGGTATTTACATTACTTTTGGCACTTATCCTAACATAACATGTGACCAAGGGGGTTTATTGTGTGCTGATTTGATTTCTATTCTCAAAATTATAGCAAATCACATCTTACTATCAAGTTTAAAGACCTAAGTGGAATCCTGACCCTTGTCTTTCCCACGCTAGTTATGTAAGTGCCCCCCACCATTGCTGCAGTGTGAGGCATACGAAGCTACACATTCAGCAGACCCAAGGCACACACCACCACACCAGCATTGGCCCGCGGCGTAGCACGTACTCTGTGTGCACGGAGGCCACCCGTACCCTCCCCCGGGGCCACCATGGCCACACTTGGCCACTGGGTCACTAGGCGGGAGCGGCGCCCCTGCCCCCCGCGCCAATACTTAATATCTTTGTAAGTTTACAGGGGCACGGATATGAGTCTGGCAGCATGCAAATGACACGGGACGAAATGTGTGAGGCAAGAGACGGAGGGAATCAATTTGTGTAGCATCGATCGGTCCACCTCTTGGAGCCTCCAGTGTCCATGGGCAGCACAGGGCGCCAGGCACGCCCTGCAGCACCTGCCTGACGCTGCGGCAGTCCAGGCATACTCACCAGCACCAGGGCTTCGTCTGCTTCTTCTTCTTCCGTCCCATTTTAATTTACTTGATCGCCGAGGTTTCTGCTACACAATATGGCAGCTGCGTCGTCCTCCCTGGGTGGTGTGTGCGGCAGACAGGCAGCAGAGGGCAGCAGGGGAGCGGCGCCAAATTTGACTCCAGAGGGAATTGAAGGGACCACGCAGTTACTGATTGATTGATTGTTTATTGTTGCAGGTAAACAACAAGGGAGAAGGGAGGAACATGCCATCCCAACCCCCAGGCAGGACAGAGTGTGATTATACAACTATTAATACATGTGTGGGCAGCACCATGAAACTAAAAAGATACAATGGTTAAAGTAATATCAAGTTTAGTCCAAGGGGCATACCAGATGAGAATGAGATATACCAGCTTAACGGAATACGGTACTCAACCTCTTCACCCTGTAGTTAATCCTTGTGTTCCCTGTGTGGTAGAGTTTACCTGCAGTTCCTGGTGCTACTTCCACATGTATCCTTAGTTGTATAATCACACTTTGTCCTGCCTGGGGGTTGGGATGGCATGCTCCTCCCGTCTCCTTTGTTGTTTACTTGCAACAATAAACTATCAATTAAGTGACAAAATCGCATTGCAGGAAAATATGTAATTGAAATGATTCTTTCGGTTTTCCTTTACAATTTCTAAATAAAATGAAAAGGTTACTTGCGTTACAACTCATTTTGTTAATTCCTACACGGCATGCACTTGGTATTCCTACAGTTTTTCTATGCCTAAGCTACAAAATATTAAAATTTCAGCTTTGTCTGGTTTTAAAGGTTTCAAACTGAAAAACACTAAATTCATACCTATACATATATGTTTCCTGTTGCATTTATAAACTCAGAGTAACAAATGTGTAACTATGTGATTATAAAAGAACAAGGGAACATAAGTACATTTTGCAAGAGGTCGGTAGGCTAATATCTTGGAGGAAGAATATAAGGAGAAGGCATGACGTCACAGAAGTGAGGCAGTCTTGCCTTGGCTTTGCTCCGCCCCCTCCCTCAAGTCCGCCCATAACATTGCCCGCAAGGTTCCTTGTTTAGGAACCTTGATTGTCCGGCTGGCCGAACGCGCGACACCCACACACTTCAACATTGTGCCTTCATGCCGGCTTGCTCTGCCTTTGGTTACGCCCACAGATCGAGACGGGGATGGCAGCATAACGTTTCATCGGTAAGACAAAATGATATATGTGGTGAAACATAATATAAGAGGCGAGAAAACTGCTTCATGAGCTTGAAAAAGAGCGACACAAAAAAATGTGCATGAATGATTCCTTAGTGGAAATTTCAAGGAAATCATCTGTAATTCATCTTCCATGGCTTTTACACACAAACAGGTCAAATTACTGGAATGAAGTGGTCTTTGGGTACTATCAGAAGTACAATGCATACATAGTTATTTTGCAAAACATGTAAAAATAAGAGTGTAAACCTTGGCAAGTTGCCGAGTCGATTCAACCCACGGGCACTCATTTGCCAATATTCTCATTCTTTCATTCTTATTCTCTCATTCTCATTCTCTCATTCTCATTCTCTCATTCTTATTCTCTAATTCTCTCTCTCTCTCTCTCTCTCTCTCTCTCTCTCTCTCTCTCTCTCTCTCTCTCTCTCTCTCTCTCTCTCTCTCTCTCTCTCTCTCATTCTCATTTTCTCTCCTTCTCTCATTCTTATTTTCTCTTATTCTCATTCTCTCATTCTTATTCCCTCTTTCATTCTCTCTCTCTCTCTCTCTCTCTCTCTCTCTCTCTCTCTCTCTCTCTCTCTCTCTCTCTCTCTCTCTCTCTCATATTCTCTCGCTCATTCTCATTACCTCTCATTCTCAGTCTTATTATCATTATCATTCTCCCTCATTTTCATTCTCTCTCTCTCTCTCTCTCTCTCTCTCTCTCTCTCTCTCTCTCTCTCTCTCTCTCTCTCTCTCTCTCTCTCTCTCTCTCTCTCTCTCTCTCTCTCACAGGAGTAATCTTCTATTATTTATTCCACTCTCGTAAGTCTTTTTTCATCTCTGGTGATCAAGCCATCTCCACCACTCCACAGCCATTTCTCTCCCTAAAACATGTATAACCAACCCCTCTCAGTAATTCCAGGTGCCTGACCTGTATGTTGCATTTTCTCCATTTATTGGTTAATATACCTCAAACAATGATATGCATGATTGTGTAACACGGTTGGTTGACGTCGAGTCAAATATTGACTATTATTTGCGTATGGTTAAGGTTTTATCCTTCATGCCCTAATACTTCCTTCTGTTTTCTCGTAGTGAGTTTTGATCACATCTGAGACGCTCTACATAGTAGGCTGTACATGGTCCTACATTAAAAGTGAGACCATGGTCAATATATAATGAACATTATACAGAGGAAGTGTGAGGGATCAAGGCGGATGTGGAATATTTCTTCTCAGCTTCAACGGAATACAGACAATTAAGGAAATGCTGGTGTTTTTCTATGAAAACCTGTACATACATCCTTGGTGCATATACTGCAGCAGTTGAATAACTAAACACATATGATATGTGGAAGAAATAAGGCAGACAAGCTCATTTACTCCGGCGATCAGGGAGCGAGAAATGCAAAGTTTTGGGTGGAATTGCTGGCCCCGGCCACCGGCTAATTATTATTTATAAGCTCCGCCCACCCCTACCCCCCCATGCTTCGCCTCACAATGAAAAGCGGCCCGCTGAGGGCCACTCCATATATATTATTCCTCCAAGGTTCACGCGCAGGTGTGGCAGAAGAGCTAGGTGACGTCATACTGCCTCAGTGGGTCCGATCAAGAATTATTATAGACTACAAGGATAGCTCATTGAAACGTTACCGATGACGTCATGATTGTGTAATGGTCATCTGGTTCACTCTCTCCATATAAAATGTATTAGAAAACCATTACATATTAATCTTGTCACTCATTCATAGTCAGATTTTGCGCTTTTTTATTGCTAAAGATATGTAATTAAATTAGGCAGCTGTTGTGTTGGCAAATAGAATACAGTAATAAAAATGATTTGAGAAATATGTTAGAAAAAGGTACTGAGAAATATTGCTGTCTACCATATATCGATGCTTACGTTTTCTCAAATTTCATTAATGTAACTGTGGTATCAATATACCTCATTATACCTCATTGTTATTACGTAAAACATTAATATGTAAGGAATTTATGTGGTGCTATAGAATTTATAGAGTGCTATACGGGTAAACTTCTATGGTGCTATTAGAAGGCAATATATATATATATATATATATATATATATATATATATATATATATATATATATATATATATATATATATATATATATGCCGTTAAGAACGCTTACACGCAGCCACCGACGTTCTTTTGTTTGGGTTATGCGGGCAGCGGGTTTGTCGTTTATAAGTGGATGAAATGTGGATTCAGCGATATGGAGCGGTGATTCAATCCGTGACACTGAAGGTCAGTACCTTTTGCTAATATTTCTATGTTATAACACAGTGTTAAGCTATATGTAGTGTTCACATACTGTGTATAAGAATGTTAAGAATAGTTTAAGCTATGAAAGCAATAATGTATGATTTAGGGTTCAGTGCAAAGAGCCAGAAAGCTTGGGATGTGTGAAATGATGTCATCATTTTCCCCTAGTTTCACGGCACGCCTGGGGCATGTACGGCGCACAAAATGGAGGACTCTTTGTCCAACGCCACATCATAGGAATAAAGGAAAATTATAACAACGAAGTTTCCATGTCCTGCTGGCAGTCCATGATGTCTGCGTGTCTGTGTAAACCAGCCTAAAAGGGTGACTGTTCCATGTCCGCTTCAATTAACATTCATTTTCTACAACTTTACAGGGGTAACTATAATTTTGTCATCAATATAGTTATAGATAATATAGAAGTTGTATAGTATTTGTGTATTCTTACATATACATTGATCCCTTAATACATTATTTATATTAACCATTGGATATAATTTTCCTGATCCAACAGTAATACTTCAATTAATGTATACGTTAGCTATTTTGATGACAGGATTAGTTACCCCTGCAAAGTTGTAGAAAATTAATGTTAATGAAACTTGAGAAAACGTAAGCATCGATATATGGTAGACAGCAATATTTCTCAGTACCTTTTTTATAACATATTTCTCAAATATTTATATTACTGTATACTATTTGCCAACTCAACAGCTGCCTAATTGAATTACCTAGGCGGGTTGCCACACGCGCACTTTTTGGGCACGACGTGGCACGAGGTGAGTGCGCACCCAATTCGCGCCAACTCGTGCCCAACAGCGCGGCAGCTCGTGCAGACCTCTTGCCACCAAGTCGGGGAAGTCGAGGCAGGTGGCACGACATCGCGTTAAAATTAAAACAGTTTCATTTTTTTTCCCGACGTGGTACGAAGTGGCGACGTCGGCCCCACCTCGTGCCATCACCTCGTGACACCTCGTACCCTGTTCGAGACACCTCGCGCCTATTGGCACGACGTCGCGCCTGGCGCGCAGTGGTGCGAGCTCGTGCTACCTGGGCGCGAGGTGTCACGAGGTGTGGTGCGGGGTGGTACGAGGTTAGTGCGAGGTGGGCGCGACGTTAGTCCGAGGTGGGCACGAAGTTAGCGCGAGGTGGTGGCGAGCTGTATAATTGCCTCTCACGTGACCTGATCCAAGGGGTATATAAACAGCACCCGTGGGCCACATGGTCACTTATCTCGCAAACACAGACAGAAGAAGAACCCTCCCATCTCCAGCCAACCTTTCCAAGATGCCCAAGAAAGGCAAGCAGCAAGCACCACAGCAGGAGTCTTCCCCGAGTCTGCAGGAGGAAGAAACTGGTGATGTTCCTCCTGAGGTTCCTGACGACACTGACGTTCCTGATGTGGAAGTGGTGAAGGTACAACCTGTTGCTGGGCTCTCCAGGAAACGCACTCGGCCATCCAAGAAAGACGTTCAGGACTACCCCTTCAACGACGACCAACTGAGGGAGATAGCAAACTACGTCCAGTTGCATCCAGAGCTCTACGATTATAAGCGGAACGAGAAGTGGCTGAATCCGGCGTGGAAGGAGAGCCTCTGGAAGGACCTGGCCCAAACTTTCTCGGACTGTTCTCACCAGCAGGTGAAGAAGGTGGTGGACAAGAAGAGAACAGATTTTGGGAAAATCGAGAAGAGGGAGAGCAAGAGTGGATCAGCAGCCAGGCCGAGGACGCAGAGGGAGCAGAAGATCGTCGAGGTTTGGGGCTTCCTGGCAGGTCACATCGCCCACGAAAGTACGCACCCTAGTGATGACTTCGGCAGACAAGGTGACGATCAAGATTCCTCCAGCCATGAGTCTGTCCTATCGGCCCACTCAATTGCCTGGAGGAAGAGGAAGAAGGAACGGCAGGAGGAGGAACTATCCAGCCCACGATCCACCAAATCTACCCAGGAGAGCAGTGCCATCCAAGAACTACTCCAGAGTGCACAGCTGCTAGCTACACGAAAACCACCAGTCGAGGGACCTGACGCTGACATCCGGCAGTTTGTTGAATTTATGTACACTCGCCTGAAGAAGGTTTCCCCCATGCATCATGGAGTACTCTTCTCCAAGATCGCGTACATGATCAGCCTCATGGAGGAACCAGTGATGGCCAGGAGTGCTATTAAAGACCCGAGGAGGTTGCTGGATTCTGTGCCCATGCCACTAGGTGTTGCGAGCCCATCGCACCTGTGGCAGCCTCCTGCACCGCCTACTCTTGCTCCTGCTCCTCCTCCTCCTCCTCCAGTCTATCATCAGCCGCAGTACCAACAGACCCAGTACCAGCAGCCACATCCCCAATACCAACAACAACAGTACCAACAGCCTC
>NC_066570.1:7999357-8110901 GCF_024679095.1 Eriocheir sinensis
CCGGATAGGCTACTCCTTAAGCCTCGTGGATCATACATAAATAAAAACAAAGAATCCGGATAGGCAGCTACTCCTTAAGCCGCGTCCACACTACGACTCATGAGGCGACTCGTGCCCCGCCTCACGGGTGTGTGTGTAGTGCCGGGACGTAGTATTAAGTATGGGTAAGTAATGTTAAGTTAATGTAAGTAGCATTTAAGTTAATGTAAGAATTATTAGTAACATTGAATTATTATTGCGTGATGCTCACACCCCCGAGACAGACGGACAGACAGACAGACATACATGTTGACGCCTGCAGAAAGTAGGTGATCGGTTCCATACGAGATAATGGGCATAATTTTAATACAAGATAGTAACTTCTAGTTAGAATTTTTCACCTTGCTATTCAGGGGAACCATTATACCAATATCATGCGACGAGTAAAGTACCGTAGACGGTTGTTGCAAGGTTGAACAAATCAGGGTTCGAATTAAATCTGGGGAGGGATGTGAACCGCGGGCAGCGGCTGCGTAGGTAGCGCCGCGTCCCGTTCTCGCCGTGGTGGCAAATCGGACAGGTGCGTCTCTCTGAGGTGAAGTAATTCCTGTTCATATTATAGATATATTTTCTCATTATTGTATTTGTGCGGTGCAAACACTAACAGACACGCCTTGGCTCTTCCCCCGGACAGGTGCGTCTCTCTGAGGTGAAGTAATTCCTGTTCATATTATAGATATATTTTCTCATTATTGTATTTGTGCTGTGCAAACACTAACAGACACGCCTTGGCTCTTCCCACGGACAGGGAAGTGAGTGGAGATAAAGGGTCTGTCACGTGCGTGTCTCGGGTGTGTTCGGTATGATACACGTATTGACTACGTAGGGTGTTTAGTCCACGGAGTAGCAGGGCTGTGCAGTATTTCTCTTTAACGAGGATGTAACCACCTGGTTCGTCCCCTTTGTCTGCTGGTTAGGCTATATTTTACTAAGGATATAGGAGATTGTAAGAAGATTGTTTATGCCCATGTGAGCACCAGTGAACTGTTTTTCGTGCCACGTTTGTGAATAATATCACCCTCGCTAGGTGAAGGAGACTGTAAACCCGTGTAACATCCAAACAAGCATAACGCCCATTATTGTGTTCTGGTGAATGAGTTAAGAGGATCAAGGGATTCATTCGGCCATTATTGACTACTGTAATTAAGTCTTCAACGCTACCAAAAGGATATTTTTCTTGCCTGATGTAATCTGAATGAGAATTAGTTCAACGCTACCACAAGTGAAGGAAGAATAAAGGTCTTAAATCAATGATTGTGAATATCTTCTGACCAACTATTTAGGAGAAATAGGAAAAAACAGATCTTCGAGGATTAGGAATCTTGACCAGGAAAACCCCCTATATAACCGCATTACATGTGTGTCCACACTTGTACTTCGTGACTCGTGAGGTGGTGCATGAGTCGCCTTGTCAGTCATTTTTATCTTTATATTGTTTATTTTTCACCTGCCAGATGCAGTGGTGCTGCTTCAGAACATCAATCAGCAAGTGAGTGTTGCCCCGAGTCCAGTCGACGTTGTCCTCAACGTTTTCAGCCATGATCTGAGAGCAGTGTGCAACCGATGTCCCTCCGTCCACGACTCATGCCCCCAAAATGCGGTTTAAATACCTCTCGCCAGAGTTGCCGGCAGCGGCCTCATGCCCCACCGTTTTCTATTGTTTTTGTGAGTCCGGGGGCACGAGTCGCCTCATGTGTTGTCTCGTGAGGCCTGGCCTCACGAGACAACAATCACCTCTGTGAAGCGCTGGGCACACACAGAGGGGTCTCTCTCCTGGAAGCAATAATCATTCCACGGGAAATCGGAAAACTACATCCTCAGGTCGTCCCACCGAGCTGAAGCAAAATGCCAAAAGCATCGCCTCTTTGGTGGGTCCAGAGGATGTACAGGAGCGGTAGGACAGGATACAGAAATAAGGTTGTGATCAGAGGAGCCCAACGGAGAGAACAGTTTGACAGAGTAAGCAGAAGGATTAGAGGTAAGGAAGAGGTCTATAATAGTATGTTGGCCCCGTCTCCAAGACGGTCGGGAATACGTGTAGGGTGCTAGACCAACTGCTCTAGATCGTTGAGGAGAGCAACGTTGTAGGCTTGTTCACCAGGCTGGTCAGTGAAAGAGGATGAAAGCCAAAGCCGGTTGATAGTGGAGTGTTTCCTGTGTGGTATTGGTATGCTGGATTTCCCTTCCCAAGGTGCATGACTTTACACTTTTTTTTCAATGAATGGTAGCAGCCACTTTTTGTTTCATTTCTGTAGCTTGGTGATGTCTTCTTGTAGGAAATCCACAGTCAAGGGGTTAAAAAACATAGCAGGTTACAAATTTAAGCCTTTATTCCTATTGTTTTCAAATTAATGTTCTAATGTTCCTATCATATAGATGAGATAGTGATATATCACAAACAGCAATCAACATTAATGATTAATGATCCCAGTGCTTCTTTTGTGACAGCTGAGAGAAACTCTTTTGTATGCCTAATGTTATATGTATATTTGGGTTTTGATTTTCATCCATTACCATTCCTATGTAAATTATATTTTAAAACCATTATACATATTGCTAAAACTGCAAAGAGACTTTGCTTTAAATAAAATCCTATTTTAAGCACTATGCTTGCAAGAAACATATGTTAGCTTAATTTTTTTCTTCTTCTTGTAGATGTCTTGAATCTGCCACTTGAATGAAGTAAATACCTTTATTGGCTAAAAGGTTAAGGAACCATGAATTGCCTAAATTTTGAAAATTTTTATGGTTAAAAAAACTGGATCTGACGTTTCTAATATCCTTGTCACATTATCGGCAATATTTTTCTTTATTATACACTGGCAGTACAATGATTTTGTCAATAACTATCTAAAATTTTCAGTGTTTTTTTTGTTTTATTATTAATACCTAGGAATTGATCATTTCATTAATATTTTGTTAATAAAAAAATGTAGCTGTGAGCTTCACATGACTTTGTCCATGTGAATATCTTAAAATCAAAATTAAAAATAACCAAATTCAATAAGATCTAGTAGACACCTATGATCTGAAGTCCTTTTTTTTCAACAAATTGCAAAATAATTGAAGAACTATCTTTAGTTCAAATCTTGAATTAAACTACAGATGTACCATCTTGAGTTCAAATCTTGAATTAAACCACAGGTGCTACAAATGCTACACATCGAGGTGGGTCATCAAGTCTCTCAGCTGTTCCAAAATGCTTTCCTTCAAGACAATTTTGCTCTCTTCTTGAATTGTCAGTTTCTGATTGAAGTTTTCCTTTAAGTTTTCCAGCTTCTCAATCTCAAAAAGCTTCTTCTCTAGTTTTCGCTTATTCTTAATGTAGCCACCCATATCAAGCCTTTGGATTTTTTTCTCACAAACCTGTGGATCAAAAATGTTTCATTTATTAAAGTGGCCATATACAATTTTTAATTGATATATCCTACTTGCCATTATATTTTACTCATCTTGGATAATCCCACCCAGGACTTTTACTACTTGCTGATACCTAAGAGTCAGTGAAATCCATGATCAGGTCGATTAAGGTTGAATATTAACCGACTAAAAATTACTTTGCCAATACAAAGCAAGAAAAGATTCAAAATTTTGGAACTGCACCAGTCCTCCGTTTTGGAGCCTTCTGATTAACGTAAAATCACTTAGGTTTAAGGACAGACCACCAAGTCTGGACCATGGGGTCTGTGTGGTCTGATTTTCTATGTAGTTATATCTATCTATGTAATTCCATGGTCCAGTGATTAGCATGGCTAGCTAGGAATCCACAGGTCCAGGTTAAAATCCCGACCCGGGCAGTTGGCGTGTAGCTCACCCGGCTGTTCATCCTCCCTTTCAGGCTGGTCAATAAATGGGTACCTGGGGAAACCTGAATAAGGTAAACTGTGGTAACCTGAATGTCACACTGGCCCTGTGTCCTGGGGTAATGGGTTCTTCCCATCACATGCTTGAGGGCCAATGTGAAGGAGATGAGCACCATAGCCACATGCAGCTGTAGCGTATGCCCCCCACTTTGCTACTTTTACCAGTCCTGATTACATTACTCCTGTTAAGGAGGTTCTGACAGACCCATCATACTGCCTTGAATCATGGACCTCTGGATAATACAGTGGACAAGTACAAGCCTTGGAGAACCTTGCATCTTGGTGGTGGAAGAATGCTCTGAACTAATAATTCATTATGCAGAATAAAATCAGTGGTGGTTTAATGTTGCCACAGATCCTGGTCTGGGATGAACCTCAGGTGGGTTGTTCATGTTGGTGGCTAAAACACTAACAACCTTTTACATGATTAAATTCATCTGATACTTTTTGTTTATGTACTGTACTGTTTATGTACATAGTATGTAGTACAGTATATAGTACATAGTGATCCTTAATTAGAAAAAAATAATGAATTGCATATAATTGTCAAACTAAAGGATGCTTTCAACATAACCAATCAACTATTTAACAGATGAAACTACACTAAGCAGCAAAACTTTGTACCTGAGGGTTGTTGGTGAGGTTCTTCAAACTGTCAAGCTCTGTTGGATGGTCAGCACTTGAGACAGAAGTTCCACAAGACTGTTTTCCATCTTGGGACACTTGTCCAATATTTGTGTCTGATTCAGCACTTGATGAACTACTCTTAACATTTTTATCTGTCAAAAAGATAGATGAAGACATTGGTGGTTATTTGGCAGAACAATGTATATTGACTAACAATAATTAAAAACTGACAAGACTGTTTTGGCATCTTACATTACTCATCTGCCCAACATCTTAACACAATATAGCCATGGGTAGCAGGATTTGAAGAACATGCTTTTTTTTTCTTTTTTACAGCAAGGGAGACATCAAGAGTTACAAACCAAAAAAGCAATAAAAAAGTCCACTAGGCACTGCTCCAATAAAAGCAAACAGAATAAGAGGCCAAAAGCAATAAAAAAGAGGCAAAAAAGCAATAAAAAAGTCCACTAGGCACTGCTCCAATAAAAGCAAACAGAATAAGAGGCCAAAAGAGAGGTCAATTTCAGGAAAGTGGTGTCTTGACACTCCTCTCTTAACCTGTTGACTGCAGATTTCCTACAAGAAGACATCACCAAGCAACAGGAATGGATCAAAAAGTGGCTTCTACAATTCAATGAAGAAAAATGTAAAGTCATGCACCTTGGGAGGGGATATCCAGCATACCAATACCACACGGGAAACACTCCACTATCCACCACAGAGGCAGAGAAAGACATGAGACTTTATGTTACCAGGCTACCAGTGAAGGCCAAATTTGTTCCAATCGCAGCAGCGCGAAACTTGGGGTGATAATGCGCGAAAGTCGGGATGGTAAGAATTTAGGACTAACCGCGAAACTCGAGAGGGTACTGTAAGTAAATACACACATACACACACACACACACTGAAAGAATGTAGTGAGCAACTTGCAGAGAAATTGCACTTCATAATGAGCACCTCCCTGAGTGAAGGAAGGGTACCACAAGATTGAAAGAGAGCAAACATAGTACCAATTTATAAAGGAGGAAAGAGAAAGGACCCAATAAATTACAGACCAGTATCACTCACTAGAGTGGTTGCAAAGATATGTGAGGTTGTCGGATTTTTTTAGAAAGGGGGAGAATTATCTCGGATTGCCAGTTTGGATTCAGGAGAGGGAGATCTTGTGTTACCAACTTATGTTATTACTCAAGGGTGACAGATTTAATACAGGAGAGAGAAGGCTGGGGGGATGGAGTGTACCTGGATTAGAAAAAGGCATTCGACAAAGTACTGCACAGAAGACTAATTTGGAAAATTGAAAATAAGGGTGGAGTGGGTGATGGACTGATTAAGTGGCTGGAGGATTTCCTAACTAACAGGGAAATGAGGACAATAATCAAGGACAGGGTTTCCAACTGGTGCCCAGTGAGGAGTGGGGTCCCGCAAGGTTCGGTGCTGGCGTCAATAATGTTTGCTGTTTATATAAATGATATGGTGGACGGAGTGACCAGCTATGTGAGTTTGTTTGCAGATGATGCAAAGCTATTGAGATGAGTCAATGATATGAAAGACTGTGAGGCATTGCAGAGGGACCTGGACAAAATATGGGAGTGGAGTGGTACATGGCAGATGGAATTCAACCTTGGGAAATGTAAAAAAAAATAGAGTTTGGTAGGAGTGGAAGAAGATGTGAATATGATTATAAGATGGGAAGTGAGATAATATGCAGAGGAATGGAAGAAAAAGATTTGGGAGTGACTATCTCAGAGAACATGTCACCGGACAAACAGATCAACAGGATAACGGGACAAACTATGAATTTGCTGAGGAACATAAGGACGGCATTCGTGTATTTGGATGAGGAGATGATGAAGAAAATAATAGTTACAATGATAAGGCCAAGGTTGGAGTATGCAGCAGTGGTCTGGTCTCCTCACAAAAAGAAGAATATAAGAAAGCTGGAAAGAGTACGGAGAATGGCAACTAAGATGGTACCGGAACTTAGGGATCGGACTTACGAGGAGAGACTCAATAGCATGGGGCTCACAACCCTGGAGAGAAGAAGAGAAAGAGGAGACCTGATAGCGGTGTACAGGGTGGCGAGTGGGGTGGAGAATCTGGACAGAGAGGACCTGTGTGTGTGGAGCGAGAGGGAAACAAGAGGACATGGAAAAAAGTTGAGGGCGACCATTTGTAGGCGAGATGTGAAAAAGTTTAGCTACCCAAACAGAAGCACTGAGCTGTGGAATGGACTGGGGGAGGAGGTGGTTTGTGCAAGAAATATTCATGATTTTAAGGAAAAGTTGGATAAGAGCGGATATGGAGACGGGACAGAGCGAGTGTAGCTCTCTTCCCGTATGTCACAACTGGGTAAATACAACTAGGTAAATACACACACACATAGATGGGAGGGATCTAGATACAGGGAGAGGGAGATAAGCACTTTGGTCACGGTGTCAGCGGAATCAAGCTATAACTTGTTGATGCCTCTCTCTCTCTCTCTCTCTCTCTCTCTCTCTCTCACACACACACACACACACACACACACACACACACACACACAGAAATAAAAACCAAAGGAATAAAGAAGATTTTAAGGTAATGAGAAACGAATACGTGAAAATAAGGAAGGAAGAAGAAAAGGGATATGAAAAGGATATTGTGGAAAAGTGCAAGGAACAACCTAAACTATTTTATAGATTCATAAATGGAAAGATTAAACCAAGAGAAACAATTAAAAGACTGAGCGATGGGAGTGTGAAAATCGATGATCCTAAAGGCATGGTGGAGTTACTAAATAAAGAGTTCCAGCAAGTTTTTACTAAAGAATCAAAATTTAACCCTTTTAATACGGTGACACAGATGTCGGCGTCACAGTATGGAAAGGGTTAAGAGGAAATGGAAGAGGATTAATCCTCTTCTAAACCTCTTAATCCTCTTCTAAACCTCTTAATTCTCTTCCATTTCCTCTTAACCCCTTCAACACGAAGACACGTATACTGCATCCTTGTGTGCCCCGTACCATATCCGAGGATGAGCATACTGTGTCCTAGCTCGCTTTAGCCAATATACGAGTTATTTTATCTCTATATTTATGCTTACATCTCAAAATTATCAATTAATTTATGTTTCTTTATGTGCACCATTTAACTCTGCATGTTTTCATATATAACACATGATGATTATGTTGAGTTTACGGCTGATAATGTGTTATATTCAATAGCGACATTTGAAATTTGGCGCGCGTGGCGATCCTGGATACGGCGCGGGGCGCTGTTTTGGCCCGGACGTAGTGAAGGGGTAAAGAGGTTTAGAAGAGGATTAAGAGGAAATGGAAGAGAATTAACCCCTTCCCGGAGGAGGATCTAAATATAGATGTTTCGAAATTGGGACTTTTTGTCGGCGCGTCTATATATAGACGTTTGCTCTCATTTGCCCACATTAGATTGTAGCATGGTCTATATATAGAAGATTCCTTACTACTAACAAAATTAACAAAATAAATCGTTATTAGGCATCTCAAACCCCCTGACACTTACCGACATTGCCTCTCAAGGACAGTCACCGCTTGTGCTTTGTCAGTGGCGGATGTGCAACGCAGATCTGCTAACACTGGGAATTTTTGCATTTTTCTGTCTATTTTCTTTTATTATTATAGTCTATCATGTCAAGGAGAAAGAGACCTCTTAAGCCGGAAGAAATGACTTCTTTGGTGGCTGAGGATATAGTTGCTGATTTTTTGGATGATTTTGATGATCCCGACTCATCTACTGTCAGTGATTATACACTAAACCTTCATATAAATTTATAAATATACATATAACCAATCCATCTTATATAACATCTATATATAGATTCAAATGTTTGTTCAGTTTTGCGGCAGTCTACATATAGACGTCAATCTGGAATGCTCACTTGCGGGGAATCTATATATACACGGATGGATGAAAATCGACAGCGTCTATACATAGATGATTTTTTTTTTTTGGTACTACATACATCTGCCCTGCCGCCGGGAAGGGATTAAGAAGTTTAGAAGAGGATTAACCCCTTCCTTACGGTGACGCCGACATTGGCATCACCGTACTGAAAGGGTTAAAGAGCCACAAGAAAACAAGATAAATGTTCATATGGAAGAAGTCTCAATAGATAATGAGGAAATATATAAATTGTTGGGAGAACTGGAAGAGAGGAAAGTGGTAGGACCGGATGGAGTCTCAGGGTATATATTGAAAGAATGTAGACATGAGTTGGTTGGACCGATATATGACATCATTAAATGCTCAATAACAACTGGTACAGTGCCTAAGGAGTGGCGGAGGGCCGAAGTGGTCCCTATATACAAAAGTGGAAGGAAGGAAGAACCCCTGAACTACAAACCTGTATCATTGACCAGTGTAGTATGTAAAATATGTGAGAAAATGATAAAGAAACAATGGACGAGATTTCTAGAAGAGCATAATTTAATCACAAGTAAACAGTATGGATTCAGAAAAGGGCACTCATGTGTGACAAACTTACGGAGCTTTTACTCAAGAGTGACAGATAAAATACAGGAAAGGGACGGACGGGTTGATTGCGTTTACCTGGACCTGAAGAAGGCATTCGACAAAGTTCCACAAACAAGACTGCTATGGAAACTAGAAAATAAAGGAGGATTGAAAGGGAAAATGAAGAACTGGATGGAAAGCTTCCTACGGGGAAGAGATGAGAACGGTGGTTAAGGACATAAAATCGGAATGGAGAACTGTAGAAAGTGGAGTGCCTCAGGGATCGGTATTGGCACCAATACTTTTCCTAGTATATATAAATGACATGACTGAGGGAGTAAATAGCTATATGAGCCTGTTTGTAGACGATGCAAAACTGCTCAGACATATAAGAAACAGTAAAGACTGCAAAATTCCGCAAGAAGACCTAAACAAGATTTGGATATGGAGTATGGAATGGGAGATGAAATTCAATGTGAAGAAATGTCATGTTAGGGAAGTGGGAAAAAGTGAAGCAAGACCAAAATGGACATATAAAATGGGAGATGGTGAAATATTAAAGAAAGTACACAAAGAAAGAGATCTGGGAGTAATAATGCAAGATAATAATCAGCCAGAGTCATATAAATCAGATATTCGGTGATACGTATAATTGGACCGCTGAAATCAAACACATTGTTGAACGACTACTTCCTTTCAGTATTCACACAGGAGGATCGAACGACTATACCGGAAAGAGTTCAGGTGTACGAGGGCGGGGATGGCGATAAATTGAGGGATATAATCATTACCAGGCAAGTAGTTCAGGATGAGATAGATAAGCTTAAGAAGAACAAGTCGCCAGGTCCTGACGGGATATTTCCGAGGGTATTAAAGGAGCTAGGTGATATAATCAGTGACCCACTAACCGACATCTTTAAGATGTCGGTAAATACTGGCTATGTGCCGAGCCTATGGAAAGTAGCTAATGTGACGCCGATTTTTAAAAAGGGGGACAGGTCAGTTGCTTCAAACTATCGCCCAATTAGCTTAACATCGGTTATATGGAAGATGCTGGAGTCCATAATAGCCAGGAACATTCGGGAGCATTTAGAGAAACATAGCTTAATTCACGACTCGCAGCATGGGTTCACAAAAGGTAGGTCATGCCTCACCAATCTCTTGTCCTTCTACAATAAAGTATTTGAGGCGGTTGACAGAGATGAAAATTATGATGTAATCTATCTTGATTTTAGTAAAGCGTTTGACAAAGTTCCTCACCAACGACTGTTGCTTAAATTACAGGCTCACGGAGTAGAGGGTAAAGTTTTGAACTGGGTCAAGGCGTGGCTTAGCAATAGGAAGCAAAGAGTGCAAATCAATGGTAAAAGATCTGACTGGGGATGTGTTACGAGTGGGGTCCCAAGGTTCGGTATTAGGTCCACTTTTGTTTATTATTTATATCAATGACTTAGACACAGGAATTAGTAGTGATGTTAGTAAATTTGCAGATGATACCAAGATCGGTAGAGTAATTGAGTCGGATCAGGACGCTAGTATTCTCCAAGGTGAACTCAACAGATTATATGACTGGGCGGATAAATGGCAGATGGAGTTCAATGTAGGGAAGTGCAGTATTCTGAGTGTAGGTAGGAACAACCCCTCACATAACTATTGCTTAAATGACACTCTCATAAGTAGGTCTGGGTGCGAGAGGATTTAGGGGTCTTAGTGAGCTCTGATCTCCGTCCAAGGGCACAATGCATTCAAGCTAGAAATCGAGCTAATAGGGTACTGGGATTTATTTCAAGGAGCGTAAGCAACAGAAGCCCCAGTCTTCCTCAAACTATATTTAGCATTAGTTAGACCTCACCTTGACTATGCGGTTCAGTTCTGGTCACCCTACTATAGAATGGATATCAAAATGTTAGAATCGGTGCAGAGGAGAATGACTAAGATGATTCAGGGGTTGAGAAACTTGCCATACGAGGAAAGACTCAAACAGTTAAACTTGCATTCTCTAGAAAGGCGAAGGGTGCGTGGAGACATGATCGAGGTTTATAAATGGATGAAGGGCTTTAATAAGGGAGACATTCATAAGGTTTTGTTGGTAAGAGAACCGGGTAGGACACGAAGTAACGGGTTTAAACTGGATAAATTCAGATTCAACAGGGACATAGGCAAAAATTGGTTTACTAATAGGGTGGTGGATGAGTGGAATAGGCTTAGCAGTCATGTGGTGAGTGCCAATACAATTGTCACATTCAAAAATAGACTAGATAAATTCATGGACAGCGATATTAGGTGGGGTTAGATACACGGGAGCTTAGGGTCAAAGGAGCTGCCTCGTACAGGCCTACCGGCCTCTTGCAGACTCCTGCGTTCTTATGTTCTTATGTTCTTTCCACTACAAGGATAAGGATAAGATGAAAAAATTAATTACCACTATGATCAGAACAAAATTGGAACATGCGAAAGCAGTGTGGTCTCCCCATAAGAAGAAACACAAAGAAACTAGAAAGAATACAAAGGATGGCAACAAAAATGGTTCCAGAGTTGGAGGGATTAACATATGAGGAAAGATTAAAGGAAATGGACTTACAAACAACAAAGAAGAGAAAGAGGAGACCTAATACAAATCTGTAAATTACTGAGCAAAATGGAAGAAGTAGATAACGAGGAGTTACTACTAAAAGAAGGAATTACCACCAGGAACACAAGAGGACAGTAAAAAATTGAGGAAGGGAAGATGCTTGAGACATAAAGAAATATAGCTTCCCACAAAGAAATATAGAGGTTTGGAACAGACTAAGTAAGGTTGTAGTATTGGCGAGGAGTGTGCAAAGCTTTAAAGAAAAGTTGGATAAATGCATATATGGAGACGGGACCACACGAGCGTAAGGCCTAGGCCCTGTAAAACTACAATTAGGTATATACACACACACACACACACACACACATAGAAGGTTGATGTGGAAGAACAGGATGATGAGAACAATTATTAGAGACAGGAAATCAAGTTGGAAAAATGTCATGAGTGGAGTTCTGCAAGGCTCTGTGTTGGCCCCAATTATGTTTGCAGTATATGTTAAGGATATGATAGAAGGAGTGGATAGCTATATGAGTCTGTTTGCCGATGACGCTAAGATAATGAGAAGAGTGGAAAAAGAGGACGACCGCTTGCTGCTCCAGAGAGACCTGGACACAGTGTGGGAGTGGAGCAGGAAGTGGGAAATGGAATTTAATACCAACAAGTGCAGTATTATTGAATTTGGAAAGAGTGGAATGAGAGTAGAGGGACATTATAAGTTGGGTAAGGATAAGTTAGACAAGAAGAAAGAAAAAGAAGACCTTGGAGTGATGATCACAGAAAACTTGTCTCCAGAAAGACATGTGAATAAAATATCAACCGAGACATACAACCTGCTGAGGAACATCAGAGCAGCGTTCACATACCTTGATGAGGACATGGCAAGGAAATTAATTGTGACCTTGATATGCCCTAAACTAGAATATGCATCATTGGCTTGGTTGCCATTGCTTAATAAAAACATTAGAAAACTGGAGAGGATACAGAGCGGCAACAAAAATGGCACCTAGTCTGAGCGACCTGCCTTATGAAGAAAGATTGCTGAGGCTGAACCTCCCTACATTGGAAATTAGAAGAGAAAGAGGAGATTTAATAGCAGTGTATAGGGTGATGAATGGTCTAGAGAAATTGGACAGATGACCTTTTGATAAGAGAAGAAAGAAACTTAAGAGGAAATGGAAAACTGTTGAGAAAAGGAATTTGTAGAAGAGACACCAAGCAGAACAGCTTCCCGCAGAGATGTGTGGGGGTCTGGAATGGGTTGGAGAGGGAAGTGGTGCAGGCTAAATCAGTAAGTGCATTTAAGGCCAAATTAGACAGAAGTAGTTGGAAAGACGGGACAGCACGAGCATAGCTCCGTTCCTGTGGATCACAACTAGGTAAATACACACACACACACACTGCAGGGAGGAGGTAGGAAGGAAGAAAGAAAGAAAACAGAGATAGTGAGATGGGTGGGAGGGGGAGGCAGGGAGGGGAGACCGCAGCTCCTGCACGAGCCCACATCCCAGAGCTGAGGTGGTGGCGAGACAATGCACTAGCCAGCCACTTGGCAACTCGAGGGAAGAAGAACTCCACACACATACACATATATAATTTCTTTCTCATTATTTTTGTTATTTTGTTAAAATTGATTGTTACTGTGAAGTACAAATGCGTGCAAGACACGCTTACGTTCTTACACAATAACACTGAAAGTTAAATAAGACACCGCATCATATACGACCTTCATCTTAAAAGTTATCGTACAATATCCGGGAAGAAATAACTCATATGCTGGCTAAAGCGAGCCAGGACACAGTAGACGTATCCTCGGATATGGTACGGGGCACGTAAGGATGCAGTATACGCGTCCTCGTGTTGAAGGGGTTAAGGGTGGAGAGCCTCTCATCGTAGGGTTTGTTGCACAAGGAAGGGATCATTTTTGTTGCCCGACGTTGAACACCTAATTTAGCAATGTCCTTTGCATGGCACGGAGACCAAAACTGTACCGTATATTCCAGGTGCGGTCTGACTAAACTATTGTAAAGCAGAAATATTACTTCTTTATTTTTTAATAAAAAGTTTCTTTTAATGAAGCCCAACATTCTGTTCGCTTTATTTGCTGCATCGATGCATTGCTGTGAGAATTTGAGGTTTGATGCAATTTTGACACCCAGGACCTAAACGCATTGAACGCTTTTGGGTTTGATGCCGCGCATTTCGTAATCAAACTTCTTATTTCTTGTTCCAACTTGAAGGACCTGGCACTTGTCTACGTTAAAGGGCATCTCCACTATCAGACCAAGCTGAAATTTTATGCACATCCTCTTGGAGGCTTTGTCTGTCTTTGTCAGTGAGAACCGAGTTACCAATCTTTGTGTCGTCTGCAAATTTACTAATGAGATTATTGATACCAACATCTACATTGCTGATGTAAATAATGAAGAGCACTGGGCCAAGAACTGCGCCCTGAGGGACGCCACTAGTGAAGAGAGAGAGAGAGAGAGAGAGAGAGAGAGAGAGAGAGGAAGGAATAAAAGCAAGCAAGATGACAACCCACAGAAAATGGCTAGCTGTCTTTATAGTAAATTAATTAAAGTGTTTATACATTATTGGATTACGTGCTGCGGGAGGCATGACGTATTTATACGTCATAGGATGAAAGAGGTTAAAAGTAGGCCCCCTTTTTGATAAAAAACTTTGAAATCATATATACTACCTTGGAGTTTTGGAACAGCACCACCAGCAGTCCAATCGCTGTTTCTTGTTACAGAACTTGTCATGGATAAATGATTGTCTGGAGATGCGGACTGGGCACTGGTCACTGGGCTGGGGTAAAAGCATGAAAAAAAAAAAAAAAAAATATATATATATATATATATATATATATATATATATATATAAGTCATAGCCACTGTACAAAGAAATGGAAATGGAATGTGAAGTGAAAACCCACCTCTGGCCAAGGAGACTATACACTCCTTGCCTCTGGCCCTCAAGTCAATAGTTTGTGTAGTCAGCTTACACAAATCTGTTTTATGTGACTGGATTAACAACACTGACATTTGTAAAAGAAGTGCAAAACACAGGTAAATGTTGTAATATTAACTACTAGGTAATCAACTAAATACTATTCCATGCAACAATGAAAATGAAAAAATCTACTAATCCTTTGGCACACTATGATGCAAAAGGTGTGCATCTTACTATACCATAAAAGTTAACCCAAGAAACCACTGGTATTATTGTCAACAAAAAATAAAATCATAGAAGTTAAATTTACTCCACTGGTGTCGATTTTAATGTAGCCACAAGTTTCCTTGCCTTGCCTGATTGTTATATAAGCATATATGATGTAAACAAACGAAGATGTATTAGTGTGACCTTGAATAAAGACAAAGTTTTTAACTGGGCATTTAACTCTATGAAAAGGGCCATTTTACTAAAACAATATGTGCGCACACACAGATACTTATGTATAATGCATGTATACATGTCTCAATCTCTTTTTCACTCTCCTTCTCTCTCATTTTACAAAACCTAGGCTAGACAAGTCTCTTTTATATTTTAAGTCTCTCTTATATTATTTATGGCCTAGGCTAGACTAGGCTGATTATAATTGTTGTCTCTTTCTTGTATGCATGTTCCTTGGGCTAGACTAGGATGGTGATAACTATTGTCTCTTGCATATATGTACGATGTCCTTTTTTATTACACATATACATATATTTGTTTTCAAGATTACCATGGAATAGGCAAGGAAGATGACTAAATTTCTGAAGACAGATGAAAAAATTCAAAGAACACTTGAAGAACTAAGAGCATCAGACAGTGAAAATGAAGATGAAATGTCTGAGGAAAAAACTGATGACTGGCTGGATGAGGCTGAGGATGACTTCAATGATAATAGTGTGGAGTTAGAAGAGGAGGATACTGTTGCTCCCTCCACCAAGATTCCTTCAAGTAAGCAGCATGTAAACATGATTTGGCATAAAGTGTTACTTCAGAGAGCCCCACTGAATTACAGAACATGATATATTTCACAGATAATCATGGAAGGGAAGGTATTGAAAGTCTCTCACCCTATCAATGTTTATAAAACTGTTTCCTGAAGAAATTTTTGAGCTATATTTTTCTATATTTGGTACATTGTTGCAATTTATAGTCTGATGAATTGAATTTTATAGGATATAACCCCAGAATATTTTTTTCATATAATAAATGCTATGTGGTAAGAAATTTGTTTGATTTTCCATCTTTCCTCCAAGGAAATTTTACATAAATGGTGCCAACTTTATATCAATAAAAAAAGGTTTTGCACTGAGTAAAGTGTCACAACATGGCAGCAACACCAATTTACAAGCCTCTTCTTTAGTCTAAGTCCCCAAACAATGATGTGAATGAAGTATTTTACATTTTAGCAGGATATATTTTATCATTTTTTTTGCCAGTTTTGTAACAATTTTGGACTTTTTTCAAAACTTTACACATTTTCTAAGAAAAATAAATGTCATTTATGAAAAAGGTAAGGTCTTTTCTCGATGTACAAATCATATAAAGCCAATTGGTTCATTTTCTTTTTTTGAGGGTATATGACGCAACCTTGAAAAAACCCAAAAATGCCCTACCGCAGCCAAAGGGTTAAAAGGGATTTTAGTTTTTTTTTAGGAAGCATAGAAATGACAGTTCATTACAGAGGAATTGTTGGAAAAACTAGCTAAAGCCGTGGGAAGAATTCCGTTGTTACAAATAAGAGTAAATAAATCGATGCTCACTAAAAGAGCTATGTGTTAGGGATCAAATAAATTAAGTGATAATGCTATTGCCAAGCTAAAATAAACCCCAAAAGAATAGTAATACAGTGCTCCCTCATTATTGATGGATTTTTTAAAAACAGTTTTGATTACAGATGGGTTTTATCAGATGGAAAAAAAAAAAAAAAAAAAAAAAAAAAAATGTATTTAATGCCTCCTACCCAGTTTGCGTGCCACCCACCAGGCGTCATTGGCTGCACACGGCATGTTCCTGCCATCCCAACAAGCTATACTCTGTTCACTCGAAGCGTGCACCTGGCTCCTAGCGGAGTTTTGTATCGATGCACATGATAGGCTATTTGATCATAATCCTCACTCACAGGCGCTGCTCGTGATTAGCTGTACAGTTGCTCAGGTACGACTCTCTCTGGTGTTATGTTTTTATATTATTTCCCATAGCTCACCTATGCTATTTTGGTAGAAAAAAGACTCGGTAATGATTGTAGAACATAAATATGTTTGTCACAACTCGGCGAGAATCACTGCCCTGGAATGCGAGATGTTTGGTGTTTCGCATATATCACGGTTTTATCTATACAGTAAACCCTCAGTTATCTGGGTGGCGTACCGCACTCGTAAGGCACGCCCCAGCTTGCACATAGCAATGATATTGACGCCCTGGTGCGAAGGTTCGCAGGAAAGCTGTGTGCTTCGCAGTACGACTGGCACATAAACATCCTTGCTGAGCGCTGCAGACCATATCGAATTGACGAGAGTCAAGGCATTGCAGGTTTAAATGGCGGGAGTGTCAAAGGACTGTTTAACCCCTTCCCCAACAATTTTTTTGTTAAAAACGTTTCTTTTTCAGACTATTTTATTTTTATTTTGGTTCTATATAGTATTTTTGATGCTGGTTATGAAAACAGTTTGTAATTATTTTTTCTTCCCATTTTTGTGGTTAACTTTTAATTTTGAGAATACCTTTGTCGGCAAAAACGAGTCAACTCGTCTTCCTATAAACCATATTTTTTTACCATATTTTCTTAATTTTTCTCAAAAACATAAATGGTCATGTTGTACACATATCCAGTCTTTGACTCACACAACATGAAATATTTCACTCCAAACCTCCTCCTTTTCAGTGGAATGTACTGTACCCATCCTAACCTTCCTTTGAACAACATAAGGCTCTCATCTATACATACATCTTGCCTAGGGGTGTAACACTTCCCAAAGTTCTCACACAATGTCATGAATACATCATAAATCTTATACAATTTTGGGTTGGGGTGAGTTTGTGCATCATGAGTTTCATTATCTACAAAATGAAGATATTGCTTTATCTTACTGTACCGTTTCATAGTCATTAGCTGCCGAAAAATTGGTCTTTCAAGCAGTTCATCATGTGACCAGTTCATTTCTTCTTCTGGCATTTTCACAATACCCCCAAGCATTTTCATGGCAAAAAATACAAAAAGTTCAGCCTCTGTTACAGGGCGCCACAAAGAATCATCTTGCCCAGTTTGTTCAGCAAAACGATTAGTCTCTACCAGTACAGAGTCAATAATCCTTTTATCAATAAAAAGACTGAAGAATTCAAATGGACTCAGTTCTGCTGGGTTTTCATCAATCTTTATTCCAGGATTTCCTGTGAAAGGAAAACGTGGTGGTGGTGCATTCATACGCTCCTCTGACAACTCGAGGCTTCTCCAAGCTCTCCCCTCACCCCCCTCCTCCTCCTCACTTGTCAAGAAATAGTCATTGTCTGATGAACTGGCAGAGTTATCAGAAGTATTCAAGCTTCTGAGGGAAGGTTCATATTCACTATCTTCCGTTGAACTAGACATTTGGGGTGTAACACTTGAAAATGCTACAAAAAAATGAATGCAAATGTGGATGCAAACAACACCCATCCGACGACAATGGCTGTCGGAGCAAGTCTAGTAACAATGTCCTTGAAATCCCACAGCTCTACCCTATCGCCTCTGCCAGGCGTACGATTTGACGAGAATACTCGTTTCACACGTAGAATGGCTTACAAAGGCTTATAATCGACGAGTATATACGTATGTAGCTGGTTTTTTAAGGTAAAGTTTTAGACGAGTATACTCGTCGACGACTGAAAAAAGAACATTTCGTGAAAACGTGTATACACGTTTCTGCCGGGGAAGGGGTTAAATGAAACACAGTGCGAACCCTAGCTTAAGCCTTGATGACCGCCTAAATCCAGACTGGACTAGGTGAGCAGGGCTCTGTCGTCGTGGAAAAGGCGTGCGGGTCCGCTAGCACTCCTGCGGGAGTGAGGGTGGAATAAGAATTGCGGATACGTACCGCCCTTGGTCCGATATGTGAAAGAAGGATTTTACCATGCTTACGTACGGTAAGGCGAGTAAAGGGGCCCACAGGGGTTTGGTAGCCCCGTGGGGCAGCCAAATCTGGAGGTGCGGGCTGGTCATAAATTGTGGTTACTTCTTGTGGCTGGCCTCCCCGTGGTCCCGCTGGATGCACTGTGCAGGGGATACCCGCCCCCCCTGGCTCGCAAGGGCAACACAGTGTAACTAAACAGCCACAGATCACCACGCAAGTGGATGCGCCAAGTTGTCATTGACTCCTTGGTTATCCTCCCCACTCACACTAAGAGTGGGGTGGCCTGGCGTACTTGCCCGGTGTCTGTGGGCCTTCGGGCTCATTGCCGAGCTTAATAGGGTAGCGCCCTGGGGTGCCTGCCCGGGCATCCGTATAGAGGCCTGCTTAGAGGAGTTGATGCCCATTGCCGGCCTGGACCGGTTCGGGTATCGCTCTTGTATGCCTTCTGATTGACCCGGGTGGTAAAGCCTGCGGTGCTCATAGCCACGAGGTTGCTAACGCAGCTACACAGTGATAAAGCCGCGGGCGTGCACCTAAGAACAGCACAGAGTGTCAGCCTTCCAGTTTTGTAAAACTGGACCTGTAAAAAGTTTCTTGTGGCAGTGTTGGGTCTGCTAGAAAGCCTACGTGCTAAACACAATGGTGCAGACTTGGGCGGTGAAGCTGCCACAAATACCTGGGCTTTTCTGGGTTGGGTCCAGGCCCCGCTGCTGTGATTGGCCAGGCAGGGGAACATTAGCTGCTGCCTGTGAACACGAGGCTAGGCACCCCAACAATGGGTTAGTGGCTGAGGCTGTCGCACCTAATTGCTGAATCCCAAGTAACAGATCCCCCCCAAGGTGCAGTAGGACTGCAATAAGCCAGGGAGAGATTGCCGCGAGTGCTAACCGTGACGACGCTGCTTGAACCCTTTTCTCAGCGGCCGGAGCACGTCAATTGCGCACATTTCACTCCCTGGTGCAGACTACTGCTACGAAGCCATGGAGCATACCATAGTATGAGTATGGACAGAAGCACCTATGCAGTACTCTGTCGTTGTCTTTATGGCAGGCCATTATCGAAAGTTGGGTTTTCAGGTCCGAAGACTTAACCTACACCCCCATGGCTCTATTAACCTGGATACGAGAGGGTTTACTGTAATCTGTTTACACCATTGTGTTCAAAATGCTTTTCTTTCTACCAAAATAGCATATCTTGTACAATAGGTGTGCTATGGGAAATAATATAGAGACATAACACCAGAGAGGCCGGTGACTGAGCACACGACTGGACAGCCAATCACGAGCAGTGCCCATGAGCGAGGGTTATGATCAGATAGCCTATTACATGCGTTGATACAAAACTCCGCTAAGACCCAGATGCACGCTTTGAGTGGACAGAGTTATAGCATCAGTCGACGTGTGTTTGGCTACAGGTACGTTATCGTCCTTCGTTCTACTCATCGGCATGGCTCCTAAGTGCCCTTGTGATCTTCCAAGTGGAGAGAAGAAAGCTAAAAGGGCAAGAAAAGTGCTTAACTTGGAAGAAAAAGAACTAAATATTAAACAAAGTAAGAAGTGGAATGAGCTATGCTGCCATTGGTGACGATGCGGCGGCCATTACGTGTTGAGCCTGGGCGAGTCGGCAGGGTACCAGCACGGCCGCCGCAGCCAGATGGAGCCACACATCAACCAGTTTTTTCATACTTATTTATTTAACCCGGTAGCAGCGACGGGCCAATTTTGTGGCTTTACCGTGTAGCAGCGACGGGCCAAATTTGTGCCATGATATAAACTCCCCAAAATAGAAGATACATAATCTGATCGCAAATGCTTTGATATATATAATGAAATGGTTTGTGTGAGGGGTGATTTTTTCTCATTTTTCTCGCTTGGAGGGACCATTAAGAAATATGATCCCCGCTGCTACCGGGTTGATAAAAAGTATTTTTGTTTCGATATCAAGTTGTGTCTATTACCAAACCAATTTATATCTAAGAAATATTTCAAGCAAGTTGCTCAGGACATATAAGTGGTTGGTGGGATAGAAAAAAAATAAACAGGAGGTTACACGACTTGATAAAAATCAGTATAGATGGTTTTAGGTATCGACTGGTATTTCAGGAACCTAACCCCCGGCAATGATGAGGGAGCACTGTAATAATAATAATAATAATAATAATAATAATAATAATAATAATAATAATAATAATAATAATAATAATAACAATAATACTGCAAACCCAAGACACTTACAGTCCATTCTGGAGGCGTTTCACTCGTTCAATCTCATTCATTCTCCATTGCTTGCGAGCACTTTTGCTAAGTCCAGACGGAGGAGGTCTGAAAGCAATGACAATGATAAATCTACACCTGCTTCTAAGTGATAGAAACTGCAGAACATGCAGCCTTTATTAGTTATTTATACTGTAGGATTTTATTGTACAACATTTACAATAATCATAGGTGTCAGTTCTGCATGTTTAAAAGAATTAAATCTTTGATTCTCTTTCAACTTTCCACATTCCTGTGTCTTTTGTTAACCCCTTTGACTATGAGTCACATTTACAAGCATGGTACTGGGTCTGGGAGAGAAGCTTTTCTCTTTCTCTGTCTTTCTGTCCAAAAGTCATTTCATGTATTTATTTGTTCATTCATCTAAATACAACAGAGAGAGAGAGAGAGAGAGAGAGAGAGAGAGAGAGAGAGAGAGAGAGAGAGAGAGATATGCTAATCTCTTGCAAATTTCTCTGTATATTTATGCATAATCTCAAAATTATCAAATAATTTGTTTCTCTATGTCCATCATTTAATTTTGCATATTTTTATATATAATACATGATGATTATGTTGAAATTATGGCTGAAAACTTGTTATAATCAGAAGCGACGTTTGAAATTTGGCGCGCGCGGCCAGCCTGGATACGGGGCGGGTGCCATTTTCGCCCAGTCGTAGTGAAGGGGTTAACTGTAATCTCCAGAGTAATTACAAGAATAATTTATACTGGCTTGATGTGCTGTAAAACATTTACTAAATGTGTTTTTACAACAAATATACTTGAAAAACGGCTGTTTATTGCATTCTTCGGAGGCACCCCCTAGATTTTTTTGTGTCTCTTAGGGGTTAAGCCATAAAACTAAATATAATCATCATACTGTTTACCACTGATGAGGTTTCAGGCCCCGCTCCACTGCACTATATTATATATATTATTACATATATATTAAATAAATGGTGCACAACGACTAACATGAACTCACTGATAATTGAGGTGGATACATAAACATACAAGTAAAATGCGGTACTGTGTTGATCATGTATTCATTGAATTTTACTACAGATAATAATTTAGCAACATATGATACCTGGTGAGCAAGTTATCAGATGCTGCTAAAAACAATACTGCCACGGCTTTCATTTCCAGCTTAAACCAAGAATGTTTTGTCCTGTTTACAAACATTAGCTGGTCCATTACTTGCATGTGATTGATTAAGCATCACTGAATCCTTGCCTGGAGTGCCACCGGTTGGCATGACTATTTGTCTCCCAGACACCTGCTAATGATAGGCCAAAGGGAGCAAGGCGACCCTTTGTAAATTAACCCCACGGAACTCACGTGAGCTGACCGTTTCAGTGGAACCCTTCGAGACATTCTATGGGAGAATTTTGAGCATATGGCCCCAGTACTGTTAAGCATGTACTGGTACCAGTATTGTTAACCCTTAAAGCACGGGTGTCGACAATAGTGGACAGCTGGTGCCTGGGCTCAAACCGCGGGTGTTGACAATAGTCGACAAGGCATTTTTTGAATTAGCGTGCCGTCAAATTTAGTTTGTTTGTGATGAAGTTGAGTGAGTATGTCGTTTTCTTTCAAACAATACCCAACTATGCTCCCTTGACTAGGTATTGGTCAGTGTATGCCTTGTGTTAGCTTTGAGAAGATGTCTATTAGACATCCCACCTCTTCTCACCTTACAGTGAATTTCATCCACAAGATGGGGCCCCTTTGACCTCAGCACCCATCAAGGGCATCAGGAAGGCCTGGAAGTTAATTTTTTGGAGGTGTGTATCACATAAACTGTATAAAAGTTATGCTCTTTATTACTAAATCATAGAAGGGAAGTCCACTAGCAGTGGAAAACTGTCCATAAAAATGTGTTTTCAGTGATCCTATTCAATATTCCGTACTCGCTCTACCAATGGTCATAGTCTTCAAATTAACGTCATAGGACAATTAATGGTATACACTTTACAATACTTCATTTAGTCACAGGAGGTAAGTAGAAGTGAAGATATAAAAGGTTGAAGTGAGGTATGTTTTTGCCTAAATATGCCCACGTGGGAGGACAGGCACGGCAAAACAACCCTGCGCTTTAAGGGTTAAGGTACTGGTACCAGTACCAGGTACCAGGGCAGGTGCACAGCCCTTATATATACTAACAAGGTATGAACTAAAAATACTAAAACTCCTCAGGAGGAAGCAGCATTGCCCCTCATCCCTCATCTGAACCACATGTAAGAAAACAAAGGCAAAGCATATATATCTTCACTGATCTTCATACCTGGTGAATTCCTTATTGATGATACTGGCTTCAGGAGAATATGAAGACTCTACACGCTCTGACTCCCAGTCCTCACACGTAATGGAAACATTCTCCACTGGCACGGCTTCAGGCTTCACCAATGGGCCTCCCTTCTTTACTTGTGGCCCTATAAAAAACATTGTTGGTCACAAACTTTTGTATAGCCATCCCAAAATACTGCAAAGGTCTGGAAATTTATCATGAAAGGAAGGTTAAGTTCATGGTCACCTTATAATCCATTTAAATTGGTAATATTTTATCTGCAGCCCTTCTAATACCACCCCAACACTTATTATCATACAACTCTTTCTTTCTTTCAAAAAGCAATTTCCATTTTTGAAAATTTTAATTTTGCTTCTGAATCTTTTCTTCTCTTCTGCCTTACTTGGTTAGATCTTTGTCACCTTCTATTTCTATTTCTACCTTGTATTCCCAATTCTTGAATATTCTCTCATCTACATAAGCTGATTACTCTCTCTCTCTCTCTCTCAAGCAATTTTAACCCTCTCACGCACCATAAGTTTCAATAAGTTTTCTTTTCCGCGATCATTTCAAACACTGGGTCTAACGTTGATCGAGGCAGTTTTTTTAGCACGCCAAAATTTTTTGTTTCTCAGCTACTTTCTTCCCCCAAACCTGCATTTATCATTATACATAATATATCAATGGCTTCCTTATTTGTTGTAGTTTCTCATGAATCAATAAAGAAATAATAATAGTAATTCATAGGACAGTTTATGGACATGGAATAAAGTGCGCCTAAACAATTTTTCTACTGTTCTACTGTTCCCACCTCCATAACTAAAAATTTGTGTCAACTTTTCAAGGTAGATGCATTTATAATAGCAGAATTTTATCAGAATTCTTATGGTTCCTTCAAATCTCCAATCGGACAATTAGCACCATGAAATATTTGCAGAAAAGGAAAAATATTGAAAAAGTCCGTCTTTCATTTGCTTACGTAATTCATAAAATATAATACACTACTGCCTGTAAAGAGAAAATAATACAAATTACACCCAATCAAATCACTGTATTGCACTAAATAACACTATTATCACTGTTATGGGGTGGGCGCACGGAAGCCCACAAAAAGTTTAAAGCCCACAGCAGCGAGACGTGCAGATTGACTGATAAGAGTGACCAGAAATTGTCTTTGTTTTCTCAACCACACTCAAATATGTGCACGCGGAGTGTTGACAATTAGTTCATTTCGGAGAGGGTGAGGAAACTTACCCTCAAACAAAAAATGACGCGATTGGAGTGAATATAACAATTTAAAAGTAATATTTTTGTTCAAATTGATGCCAATGGCATCATGGTGCACTTGGCCCTAAATTTTTTTACACACCACTGGCGTCACGGTGCGCGAGAGGGTTAACCTGTTGAAAAATAAGAATAGGGAATTAGTCATATATGAACAAAGGAAACCAATGTTACTATGACAGCAGAGGTCATTATTATTTGTTTATAGGGGTTGCAAAGGTGGCCAGGAAGAATGGCAGGAAACCTATTTATGGAGAAAGTTTAAAAGCAGTTAACAAGGTTATAGGCAGAGGGCAGCAGGAGCAGATGGAATACATGAAGAAATTGTCAAACAGGGAGGAGACACTTCTGAGAAGCTTGCAGACATATCCAGGGCATACTAGACACTAATCTCCATCTTAGCTCCTTTAGGTAACATTGTATAACATTCAGTGGTTAATGGTTTAAACATATGCAGGGTTGATGCAATACAAGAGGAGTGAATTGCCAGGGGATTCTGCTTCTTGTCTGGCTGGCCGTGGAGGAGGGTGGGGATGGCTGGTGGTGGTGAGGGCTCTCAGTAACCCAATTCACTCCTAACATCTTTAATCATTAGAGCACATTCAAAGCATTTAATGGTGGCTTTTTGTGGCCTTTCCTTATTAGCAGTTGTGTTCATCTATAAACATAGGTTTACTTGTCAGAAGCAAGTGAAAGAGCAAAAAAAAATCTATTTTGTATTTTTTACTATTTTGCCCCCAAACTAGTGGTTTCAGAACTATTGATGCTGTTTCAGTCTTACTGTCACTAGTCACAGGGCCCCACTGTATGCTTGGGAAGGTGTTTGGGAGTTTTGGCTGAGGTTGGTTGGAGTAACAGATGGAATGATGAGTGAAGAACAAGAAGGGTTGAGGAAAGAGATGCACATAAGTAATGAAGTATTGAGGTACTGAAGGTAAAGTACACCAATGGATCATGAATTGGTTGAGCAATAGACATAGATCGATTGAGTTAACTCCAAGCGAGTGCCTGTCATTAGCAGTGTCCCTCGGGGCTCAGATCTTGGCCCAGTGCTATTTATAATTTACATCAATGACATTGACATTGGACTCAATAATCTCACTAGTAAATTTGCTGATGATACAAAAATTAGTAATTTGATCCTCTCAGACGAAGACAAACAAAGCCTTCAAGAAGATTTGCATAAAGTGTCAGCTTGGTCTGATAATTGGGAGATGCCCTTTAATTTAGTTAACCCATGCAGCGTCAAATATGTACGACATACGTATTATTTTTTAATACCATTGAGCATCAGATATGTACGTCGTTCGTATTTAATGTATTATTTTTTCCTGTTACTGGAGTGTGCCGAGGGCGACTTCTGTGGTGGTGCCCTAGTAGACTGATCCTTTGGGAATACTGACCACCCAATATATTTCATTTATTGCCCTAACAGGCAAGCCTGGCAGCCATTATTCTGGGTACAATTTTTTTTATTTATGTGGATGTTGGAGGTGGTTTTGGAGAGCGTGATGTGGAAATTGAAGTGGTTGGTGGTTGGAAAGTGGTTTGACAGTGTTGTGGGTGAGGTATAGTGGGTATACCAACGTCCAGAACCGGCAATTTAGTACTGGCAATTTTGGTAAGGAGGGGCCAAGTATAAACTGCAATTGCATGAGTGAACGCTCTTGAGGGCGACTGTACATTGAGTTGAACTATCAAAAAGCTCAAAATGAGTTACTCTCTAACAATATATATAAGTCTTTACTAAATATGTCGAGAGAAAACGATTTACTCTGATATGCACGTACAATCCAAGAAAGTCTACGGCAAGTGACACGACCATTTCGCTTACCAAATTGACACAAAATGGCCCAAAACACCGACTTCTAAGCAACAGTAAGCTAAATGACGTTACATTTCTTAATTTTCACGGTTTTAAGCTGTTTTATGCAAAAAAAATTAAATTGTTTTTTCCTCCGACGCTGGGGTGGGGAGGAAATTACAAAATACCAAAAAGCTGTACGGGTTAAGTGCCAGGTACTTCAAGTTCTATCTATCCATCTATCTATATCTCTGATGCCCTACTCCCTCACAGGAACTTCCCTCCAGGGGGTGGCCACAGCAGAAATGTCTCCATCTCTCACTGTTCTGGCATTCCCTCTCAGCACACTCAATCCTGCTACTTCTAACTCTCACCCTATTGATCCACTTCGCAGGTGATCTTCCCCTGACACCCCCTCCCTTAATCCTTCTCTCACACACTTTTCAAAAATTTATTCTTCTTCATTCTCATCACATGGCCAAACCATCTAAGCGTGCCACGCTTTACCCATTTGTTCACTCCACAGTCCACTCCTTTCGCTGTCACACCCATACCAAACCTCTCATACACACTTTCATTACTTTCTCTATCCCATCCTGAAACACCAAATGTACATCTTACATAACTCATTTCCACTGCATGTACTCTCGATTGCTGTGCTGCATTCCATGTCCACGTCTCTGATGCATACAACATTCTTCAAGTTGGAACAAAAAATAGTAGGTTCCATTTTGTTAGAGGTAGGGGGTTCACCAGAAAAGGCAGGCACCGCCCGGGGATTGAACCAGAGTCCTTCCGCTTGCCGGGCAGACATGCTACCCGTTACACCACGGTCGCCTCTCAGTGACAACCCACACAACTCCCCCCTAAGGCCACCTCCCTCGCCAGCCAGTCTGGGGAATGTGTATCGTTGCTGGATCCTACTCACTGCGCCATGTTAGAGGTAGGGGGTTCACCAGAAAAGGCAGGCACCCCCCGGGGATTGAACCTGAGTCCTTCCGCTTGCCGGGCGGACGTGCTACCCGTTACACCACGGTTGCCTCTCGGTGACAACCCACACACATTTGAAAATGTGTGGTGTAAAACTCAAAAGCATTTAGTGTCAAGGACCTGGGTATTAAAATCATGTCAATCCTCAAATTCTCACAGCAATGCATCGACACAGCAAATAAAGAAAACAGAATGTTAGGCTTCATCAATAGAAACTTCTCATTCAAGAATAAAGATGTAATACTTCCACTGTACAATATGTAGTTTATCAGATCCCATGTGGAATATGCTGTACAGTTTTAGTCCCCCACCATATGAAGAACAGTGCTAAATTAGAAGGTGCTCAATGTGGGGCAACAAAGATGATCTCCTCCTTGTGCAATAAGGCTCTCATCTCTTAACCTGCTCTCTCTCGAGAAACGTCGCCTCCAAGGAAAACTGATTGAATGTTTCAAAATATTTGTGTGTATAAGCCGCGTGTTTATGTATGTAGTACTTATTTACGTAATTTATTACACAGACCATTTCAACTGTTAGTGGTAACAGGCGTGCAAAATGTGGGGAAAAAAAAAAAAAAAAAAAAAAAAAAACTAGGGGAACTTGGATTTTCGGATAACTCGGATTGGCCTCCGCCCCAATTGGTCTGACTTGTGCAGGGTATACTGTACAAACAGAATTTTGGATGCTAGACAATGGATTCTTATGGGATAGGTCCAACTTCTATTTGTGGGGCCTGTACATAAATATGAGTGCTGCTCGAGTGAAAATTTGTCTCAATGACTGAAGTGGAATAACTGTAGAAAATAAATACAACATTGGGACGCTGGTAGGTTTATTACTATGTGACTTTAGTGATCTTTATTTGGAATACAAAACAAAGTAAAGGGTGTCAATGCATAAAGGAGAGCTATGCAATAATATTAGAGAAATTAATCTGACTGCAGATGAAGCAAAACACTTACGGCTGAAGATTTCTCGCTCCACAAGCTGCTTGTCCTCGCAGCTCAGCAGGTGTGCCTGGAACTCTGAGGCCGGCACCACATGCACAGCATTGAAGATACATTCCTTCATGTCCATGTTTGGGTAATTCTGAGACAAGAATGGATGCAAAAAAGGAATTATGCCTGACAATATTATAAATACAACAGAATAGATGTCAGGGTTGTTTGATTTAATCCGGTAGCTGCGGGGACCATGTTTCTTAAAGGTCCCTTATAGCAAGAAGAATGAGAAAAAATCATCACTCACACAAACCATTTCATAATATGTATCAACGTATTTGTGATCAGTTTATGCATCATCTATTTGGGGGGTCTTTATCATGGGACAAATTTGGCCCGTCGCTGGTACCCAGTAAAGCCACAAATTTGGCCCGTTGCTGCTAACGGGTTAATTCACTTATTGAAATCAAGTTATAAAGTGATTTTCTTTTCAGATAATTTGATTAAATCAAGATTTGAATTATGATTTTTTTTTCAAATACCATTGATTAAAGTCTTATCACAAGGCAACAATATAGAAGGGAGAAATAAACAAAGAAAACCCTCTCTAATTTTAATATCAATATTTTCTCTATCACTTCACATAATTTCATGAGCTGGTTAGTTCATTATACTGTGGATATCTTCAAGCAGTTACACATTAGAGACTGCCCTCCTGGCAGTATCTTGCTGAGGCATAGTTACAGTTTCAAAGAAATTTTACAACATGAACCAATTGCTCTTTTATCCAAATCATTCCAAATTATGAGCCAAAACATGTGTGCTGTGCAACCCTAGGTTAGCAACTTCAATTCATCTGCTTGTTCTAATTATTTTCTTACCTTGTTGACATTGGCTGCATAATCTGTCACCACACAACTAACCTGGCAGCCAAAATCTCTTTACTCTTCTGAATTGATGATTTTGCGAGGTCTTCAAGATATCAGTATGAGGTTGGCTACTTGTGTCTATTGTGTCCACTAGATATGCATGGCCATTTGAAGTCATGACGGTGACGCATATTACTGACTCATCTTGAATGTTAGACCATCCATCTGTCGAAACATTGTTTCATTCATAGGCTCTTTGCCACATTTTCCAGTCTTTATTGAAAATCCCAAGTAAGTACTTGTCTGCAATTTCTGTTCTTGTTGGAGAAATGTATCGTGGCACCTGTCACCCCTGGTGTGGTCTGTCGCACTGTCTCTGCTGTCACCACCCCCGTCTGTCCCACATCTGTTGCTGTCACCTCTTCAACACCTGTTGAACCATCAGCTGCTAAGTCTACATGACTGATTCCCATCTCCAAAGCTGTCACTGCAGGCAAGAAAGCAGAACGGGTCATTTTGAAGTACAGAAGCCCAAAGCTGTTCACGAGTACAGTCGTTCCTCAAATAGTACGGTTTTGGTTTTATACGGATTGTCATGGAAGATCACATTACTGATCACATCACAGTGATCAACAAGGCCATTAACCTGGGGCTTCACCCATGCCTGGTGGCGTGGATGGCAGACTTCCTCAGCACGCATGATCAGGTTGTGAGATTCCAAGGCAGGACCTCATCACCCAAGCCCCTCACTTTTTTTTTTTTTTATTTTTTTTTTTACGTCTATGCCTATAGCACCAGTAGGCTTGCTTGAGGGGCCTGGATAGTATTCGGCCCCAGCCCGTCATGGCGCAGGCAAGTGTATATAGTGGCATCATCTTCTCTTGGCTCATGCTGCCCCCTGGAACTCCTTCTTGATTCACTTGGACGGTTTCCTCTAGAGTCCGGGTTGATGGGTGGTCTTCAGGACATATGGGTAGTTTTAAGCCATTCAGCGGTGACTGAAAAATCTGAGGTGGTAGCGTGGGGATTCAAACTCGCGTTGTCCATCACGTGGTGAATGTGGGCCCAGCACGCTACCACTCAGCCACCGCCTACCTGCGGAGTCCCCCAGGGCACGAAAATAGGCCCTTTGTCATTTTTAATTCTCATAAATGACGTGATGACCAACACTCCCTCGCACTGGAAATACGTCGATGACTCTACGGTGGGGAGCACTATTGACAATATACATCCTGACTTCAGCCACCTGCACAACACACTTGACGACCTTCAGGACTGGACGAGGCTAAACAAGGTAACTGTCAACCAGAACAAAACAGTCCTCATGCGCATCACTACCTCTACAACAGCCGCACCTCCACCTGCAGTCTCCATCAACTGCACTCCGCTCCAGGTGGTGGAAACAACCAAGCTTCTCGGTGTCACCATTGACAACCGCTTGACTAGGAAAGAGCATGTTAGCCGAACCATCGCTTCAGCCTCCTATCAGCTCTACCTTCTGAGGCAGTTGAAGTCACTGGGGACTCCAACGCATGAGCTGATGGGAGTCTAATACCTTCATCCTCCCCAAACGCACTTACGCCCCCCCAGCCTGGTTTCCATCCCTCAACACCACCCAACGCTGCCCGCTTGAGTGGGTGCAGAAACATGCGTGTAGGCTTATCCTGGGCCCGTCTTACTCCACCTATGACGAGGCCCTTGATGCCCTAAATCTGCCCACACTTCAAGACCGCTACCAGCACCTCCTCCAAAAGTTTGCAGTACAACTACTAAATCACCTGCACCACCGTGACCTGCTACCAGACACTGCGCCTCCCTCTCGCCATGCCATCAGACATAACAACTTACTGATACCTATCCGTGCAAGGACGGAAACTGGACTGGAAACGCTCCCCTTGATTACTGTTGCTACCCTACTGACCTTCCCCTCAGGTCTGGTCAGGGAGCTGAGACAGGTCTACACCCAGACTCAAGCAGGTGTGGCTTGATGCAAAAAGGTACGAAAAAGATACGGAAAAATCGTTCTTAACCCGGTAGCAGTGACGGGCCAAGTTTGTGGCTTCACTGTGTAGCATGATATTTACCCCCCAAAACAGATGATACATAATCTGATCACAAATGTTTTGATATATATTATAAAATGGTTTGTGTGAGGGGTGATTTTTTCTCATTTTTCTCGGTTGGAGGGACCATTAAGAAACATGATCCCCGCTGCTACCAGGTTAAACTTTGTACGGCGCCGTACTATGAGAAAATTTTCATACCGTAATATCCTTTCATACTTTTAGGGGACAAACCTTACCATAACATTATTTTATATGAACTGTACTATACCCATGCTTTGTCCTCTATGCATCTCAAAGTCACCACCAAGGTAAGAAACTACATTTGAATCGTATTGTGCAGTAATATGCTGCTTCATGATTCAAATGTTTACCTATGTGTATGTTATTACTGCCTCTAAAAGTGAGAGAATGGAGGGAGCAGAAGATTAGGGAAAGCTGGGAAGGTCTAGGAACCAATTATATTAAATACCACTACTTTTATTAATTGGCTATTTTCTTTATCACGGGGGGTTTCACAGTCCCAATAAGGTGTGATATATGAGGGAGAGGTGTATAAGGATTTTGATTGATGTACACTACACTTACAAATAACCAAGGATAACATATTCAAGTACATAGAAGTTCAATGATAGTGAGCTACTCTAATGATGCATCACTTTACTAAAGATCCTTCACATTACAATGATGTAACTGCTGATTTATTACCTTTTTGCACTTGATAAGGTGCATTGCCATCCGATGAGGTATAATCTGGTGGCTGCTATTATAGGGGCACGTCAAAAGATTTTCCATCATGCGGTACTCCATCGTGCTGAAATGGTTATGTAAATGTTAAGAGATTTGTATATATCATCTTTTCTATAAACACTAAGTAATAAAAAAATAAAAATAAAATAAAAGCATACAGAATTAAAGATATATTTCTGAACACTGTTGACATCGTGAGGTCTGAGATGATGGAAAATATGCTGATAAGAACCACAAGGAAGCCATACTTAACCCGGTAGCAGCGACGGGCCAAATTTGTGGCTTTACCGTGTAGCAGCGACGGGCCAAATTTGTGGCTTTACCGTGTAGCAGCGATGGGCCAAATTTGTGCCATGATATAAAACCCCCAAAACAGGTGATACATAATCTGATCACAAATGCCTTGATATATATTATGAAATGGTTTGTGTGAGGGGTGATTTTTTCTCATTTTTCTCGCTTGGAGGGACCATTAAGAAACATGATCCCCGCTGCTACCGGGTTAAAGTAAGCCTATGGAATTAAAATATGCACTAATAAATCTGAATTTTCTAGATATGACATGACATAGCTCCTTTTCTTTACCCAAGTTAACACTAAATGGATCAATGTCAATGATAAATAATAAGGGACCTAAAACTCATTCTTGTGTGATGCCACTGGTCACTTGTCCTTGTATCTGAACTCAGCATCTAATCACTTAGCCACACCTTGTTTCACCTCAAAACTTTACCTTCCATCCCATGGGCTTTCAGTTTCCTTTTAAGTTTATGGTGAGACACTTTGTTATTACTAAATTTGATATATACAGTTAGCCCGCCTTATTCACAGGTTTGGCAACCCTGGAACAGCCTTTCTTTGTCTGTTCCTCCTTCCTTTGAATGGAACACCTTGAAGACACCTCTCTGAAGCTATGTTTAGTCATATGAAGATTGGAGATGACATGTAGCACCTCTCATTCATGACAGTTCACGTGACATTTTTGGCAAATCTCACGTTATTGTACCACATATTATAGCATGGAATGTATATACTGTAGAATGGAACCATATTCATTGACGTTGTGGATATGAACACATGCTATACAAACACTGCTCAAATTCAAATTGGACTTGGTACAATCATGACAGGGAAAAGCTGGATGCACTTAAATATGATTATGCCATAATCACACTACATATATGGTAGACATAAATAGGACTATATATATGGAGCAATTTTTCCACTTGTCACCACCTCTTGACATACGAATCACTCCAGCACCTCATCACCAGATCATATGGCTCCCCAACAGCACCTCCAGAAGAAAAGATCATTGGGCAGAAGGGGGGGGGGCAAGGTGGGGCCAAGCTCTAACTAATATGAAAATAAGGGTAGTCATCTTGCATGAGGTTAATACTATGTCTTGTATTTTTCTCTAAATGCAATGCAGTAGTAACTGAAAGCTGCTGAAAATCCAAAGAAGCCTCAAAATACTGCTGTAAAAAGTTCATGAGCGCAATCTAGCACACCATAATTTGGCGGGGCAGGGGTGGGGGGACAGGTTAGGTTGTATTTGACCTGGTAGCAGTGATGCCTCTGACAGGACAAATTTGTGGCTTGATATAAATCCCCCAAAACAGAGGATGCACCAACTGATTACAAATGGGTTGATATCTATTATATAATGATTTGTGTGAGTGATGATTTTTTCTCATTAACCCTTTCCATCCATGACGCAGACGTCTGCGCCACAGTATGGAAAGGGTCGATAGGAAATGGAAGAGGATTAATCCTTTTCTAAGCCTCTCAATCCTCCTCTAAATTCCTCTTAATTCTCTTCCATTTCCTCTTTAGAGGTTTAGAAGAGGATTAAGAGGTTTAGAAGAGGACTAACCCTTTCCATACGGTGACGCTGTCGGACGCCGACGAGGGAGTCGCCGGAGTGAAGGGGTTAATTTGCTTAGAGGAACCTTTAAGAAACATGATTCCTGCAGCAACCGGGTTAATTAGACTTTTTTGTCAGATTTATTAAGTCTAATTGTTTACGATAAATGCATGTAATATGCTTTGCGCTGTGCCATTGTTGTCTCCATATTACTCCAACTTCTTTCATGGGGGAGGGGGGGAGGGGGGCATTAAACAAGTGTTTGCACTCACTTTCAAATCAGAGTGGCAGGTCATGTATTAAGCATAAGAGCAGTTTGTCTGGTTATCATTCTTTTATTTGATATGCAGTTTTATTTGATAGACCAAGTCACCCAATATGGAAAATAAATCCTTTTTCTATATACATTATTTGCTGCTGATCTGACTATTTCAGCAGTCAGATAGTCATCACAGATCTTTACTCAATAGAGGATCAATTCATTAATACACAATGCATGGATGCGACAATAAAATTTGGTTTTGGTTTACGAGGTTTAGAAATACTATATTCTTCTTCTTGATCTTGATTTAAATTGCGCAGGGCACCCATTCAGGTGCATAACACGCATATTTGTGTTGGCTGTTGGGGGGACGGGGGAGCCGGGTGTGCAGGGGAGGGAAGTGAATCAGGTGTAATTGTTAGTGTTGGTGTGTTATGGTGACAAGTGAGTGTGTATTTGTTTTCTGAATGAGTCTATTGTACCGCAGTCTAAAATCCATTGAGGGAGGCTGTTTCAGTCACGTATGGTGCGTGGAAAGTATGAGTGCTTGTATGAATCGGTGTTAGTGCGATATGTTTGGTATTTATGGATGTGTGTGTTACGAGTACGTTGACTGTTTGCGTTGTGTAAGTATGTATGTGGATCAATGTCAATGTGAGTGTTTGTGATCTTGAACATAAGTGTAAGTCTGTGTATGTGAAGAGGTTCCATGTTTATTTGTTGTTTGATCTGTGTTGTGATGCCAGGCGCTCGAGTGTAGTTGTTTGTAAGGCCAACATTTGATGTAATTCCTCACTACCCTCACTCATGAGCACAATGTCATCTGCATACAGGAGACATCCTAACCGTTCACTCCCCACCCTTATCCCATAACCCGATGTCCTCAACCTCTCTGCCAGCTCCTCTGTGTACAGCCCAAACAGTAGCAGGGACAGTACACACCCTTGCCTAACCCCTCTACGGCTGTTGACCCACTATGTCTCTATATCCCCAAGGTTGTATACTGCCCGTGTGTTCTCATACATACTATCTATTATCCCTACTACCCTCTCACTCACTCCTATCCTAGTCAACAATCGACTTAACAAACCCCTATATACCCTATCATACGCTTTTTCTACGTCAAGGAAAGCAAGGTATACCTTCCCCCCCGTTCCTTTCATTCTTTCAGTCACCGTGTTAACTACAAACATGTTGTCCTCCCCCCTTCTGTCCTTACCAAAACCATTCTGTTCCTCCCCCATTACCCTGTTTCTTTCGCAGCATTTACTCATCCTATCACTAAGTAGACCACTGAAAATCTTTCCTATTGTGTCTGTGACAGCTATGGCCTATAGTTTTTTAACTCTTTCCTACTCTTGTGCCCCCCTTTGTGTAGCAGAGTCACCCTACCTTTGCTCCATTTTCCCGGTACTTTTCCCTCCAACCAAATCTTTCTAAACAACCTATACAGCCCCTCTATTTACACCTGGCCCTCCTTCTTTATAGAATGCATTAGGAATCCCATCCCTCCCTGTTGCTTTCCTAGCCTTGAGTGTCTTTACGTATTCCCTGATCTCTTCCCTAATGAAGCAATCCCCCATATCCTCAAATATTTTCCTGCAAGATTCCAAGTGCACCTCCCCTAACTCAACAGGCACAGACATCCCCCCTATCTCCTCCCAGAAGTATTTGATTTCCCTTTTTATTTCTTCTGCCCCTTTCACTACTTTGTTTCCCACTACTATTTCTTATAAGTTGGGCTATTCCCTATTTTCCTCCCCCCTCAAGAAGGAATACCAAGCTCTTCCCCCCTCCTCTCCCTTCTCCCTGAGTTCCTCTACTATCTCCCTCTCAGTCTCTACCCTCGCCTTCCTAATGAGTCGCTTTACCTCCCTTTACTTGTTCCTATACTGCTGCCACGTTCATATTCTACTCTACCTGCATCACCGTTTATTTCCTTCCTCAATCTCTTGGTTCTCTTATTCAGCTCCTTTCTTTCCTTGCCTTTTCGACGTCTTCGTTCCCTTGTTTCCTACCCCTTCATATCTTTCGTATACCTAACCTCCTCTTGGCTGTGTCATTTACTATCCTCCACATCCTGTCATTCGTTTCATCCACACATGTTTGGTCTCTTCTGAAGGCCTCCCAGTCACCCCCTCTCATGTTCCAGCGGCAGTCTTTATTCCTGTTTCCCCCCTCCTCCCTCTGGCCCTGGCTAACACAATTTAAAATCATCATATTGTGGTCACTTACTATATCTATGAGCCCCTCCTCGTCTATCCAAACTAGGTAGATCTGATCGAGTCAACGTGGGGGTGAACAAAGCACTATCATGGCGGTGTTGAAGGAATTAGCTCAAAGCCGCATAATAGCTCGCAGACGTCCAACTTGTTCACTTTTTTTATATTTCACTCACTGCTATCGTTAAATTGTCCTGTTTCGGCTCCAATACATGGCACAGATATCAGATCAACACTTCTAATCAAGAGAAGGCTTTACAACAAACGAATAGGGCAGATTTTACACACAAAAATTAGGTATAAAAATAACCCCCACGTTGACTCGATCAGATCTTCCTAGTTTGCTTTGTGTATTGTTGTCTTGAGGGCAATATACCAACCATCACAAAGATCACAAGTGGACAAATTAGAACAAAACCAGGCAAATTAATGCTTTCCTGATGAGTATTCCCCAGTGCGCATGCGTAGTGGACATCATAGCGACTTATTTTAACGAGGAGGTACTTCTCACAACATCGGATAACCATGAGTTGGGACCACCACGTACGAGGCGGCATTACGTTATTCTAGCTATTTGACTTGGCTATTGTACACCTCAGTCATCACAGGATACAGGTAAGTAAATAATTATAGTAAGCCCCAAATCTAGAGACAAGTAACCTTTTCAGAAACCCGTGATGGAAAAAATACCGGGCCGGGGAGTCAATGCAACAAGGGATGAGGGCTTTCTAGGCTTATGCAGCTGATTATCCTCTCCATCCAGATCAGTAAGAAATATCAGACCTACGGTGATCAATGGCCACCTAAACAATATTCCAGCTGCTCACCTTGCCCTCCCCGCTCGTCCTGGCCTCACAAGACAATATGGCGACCTCCCGTTTCTCGGCGTTTCCAAGGATTCTAGTCTTCTTCTTCTTCTGACCTGTATCCCGTATCGCTTCGTCAGTCCTCCCTTGACTAAATTAAGGCCTTTATTTTTTTTTTAGCTCTTGTGCCCTACCATTGTGTCTTTTTAGTTTCCTGGTGCTACTTCCACATGTATCCTTAAGCTACTGCCCGGGGGTTGGGATGGCATGCTCCTCCCTTATCCTTTGTTGTTTACTTGCAACAATAAACTATCAATTAAACAAGTCCTCCTCCTCCGGGCTGTCTCTTTCGTTTATTACACACCTAGCTTTTCAACTGGATTTCACTATCTTTTCGTACTAGAATATAATAGAATACTCCTTGGACCACGCGTTCCGTACTTCCTCCACGCATGCGCAGCAGACGACCTTCCCAGTTACCTCACGAACATGAGAAGTGTTGATAATTTTATGAAAAAAAGATAGATAGATCGGACCATAATGATGATAGTCACATGTGGGAAAGATAAAAGCAATGTAGCCTATTAGGTGCCGAATACAGAGTGCAAGATAAACTGGAAGAACTATAGAAATGTCGACTGGGAAAAGTAATGTTGGGGGGCATACCCTTTTACTGCGCTTTGCCTCGGTGCTCATCTCCGTTACATTGGCTCCTTGAGCCTGTGGTAAAAAGACAGGGCCGGTGTGACATTTGGGTTAATTACTACAGTATATTCCTTTCCCAAGGTTTTCTCATATGCAGAATATTCAAATATTTATCGACCATCCCGTAAACGATGAACATCTCGATGGATCAGCAGATCAGTTCACAGATGTGGTCCCGGGATATGCCTTTGCAACGGCTCCCGGATTTTCTGTTCACTCAATGTTCTCATGCTTCAGCTCTTATTTTCTTCTTCAGTTTCCACTTGACATCTATTTTTTTCACTGATTTTGCACTAGTATTTTAGTCTTCTGAACTCGTTGCCTTTCCTTCCAGAGTTTTATCAAGTAGCTTTTCCTTTCTTCTATTTTCTCACTTTCTTTATTGCTATTTTTGAGTAGTAATAATGATATGCCGGACGTGTTACTTGGTTTCCGTGTCACCGTCAGGAGACTTCGTGGGAAGAAGGTATACGTAAAACCAGAGGTAGGCTTCGTGGGAGGAAGGTATACGTAAAACCAGAGGTAGGCTTCGTGGGAGGAAGGTATACGTAAAACCAGAGGTAGGCTTCGTGGGAAGAAGGTATACGTAAAACCAGAGGTAGGCTTCGTGGGAAGAAGGTATACGTAAAACCAGAGGTAGGCTTCGTGGGAGGAAGGTATACGTAAAACCAGAGGTAGGCTTCGTGGGAGGAAGGTATACGTAAAACCAGAGGTAGGCTTCGTGGGAGGAAGGTATACGTAAAACCAGAGGTAGGCGCGGTACTGAAAAAATCAGTAGTGCGGTTGCGGTAGTGCGGTACTTTTTCCGGAGTAGTGCGGTTGCGGTAGTGCGTTCCAATTTTTTTATCTTTCCCAGTGCGATACGCGGTGTGCGGTAGTCACTAGTCAATATAAAAAAAAAATACTTCAGTGCCTATCCATTGACTAACTAATAACTTGTGAGATACAAAAAAAAAAAATAATGGAGGACTGGGAGAGGGAGAGAGGGAGGTAAGAGAGGAGGAATTACGGGGGGAACAGGCCGGGGAGTAGAGGACGGGAATTAAGGGGAGGAGGGGGAGGGAAGGGAATGTAACTTTACGAGGAAGGAGGGAAGGGACAGGGAAGGGGGAGGAGGAGATCCATGTCATGTACGTAGGGAAGGAAGAAAGGAAGGGTGGTGCGAGCTGCTTTTTTTTTTTTTTTTTTGGCTGGGCTATTAGGCCATATTTATTTGCTTTTTTGTAGGTTTAGCTTACTTCGTTGTTGCTTATTCTTATTATCATCATTCACACAGTCATTCATTCAGCACATACACTCCTCTCATTACATCCGGGGTACCTAACCAAAGCTAGCTAAGCAGGGGTGGGCAGGGACACACAAGCACACAGCATTCACACACACAGGGCTGTGTGGCCCAGCAATAGACCAACATCGCATATAAAAATGAGATAACATATATATATATATCAATTTTATATGTATCACCTGCTGATTATCACGTGGACCATGTAGTGTTCTTCTTAGCCAGGACACTGATGGGAAAGCACAGTCAAGCAGTCTTAGGTTTATTTATATACACTAATGTACGCGGTCGGAGGCGGCGACGGCGCGTAGATGAACGAGACGAGAGGGAGTGAGTTGTGATGCGTGTGAGGGTTGCGGGGAGACTGGTGGTTGCTGACTTGACCTCGCAGGTCTCGGGGCAGCAGCTGGATAGGATTATCACTGCCGCAGGTGTGCTGGAGGCGGGGTCCTTGAGTCTTTTCCTGGAGATTAGCGGGTTAGTTTTGTAGGGCGGAGCAGCAGCTGTGTAGGGGCGGAGCACCAGGCGTGCTGAAGCGACGACGCTACAACCACAACAGTAACAATACATTGTTTTATATATTTTGTATGTAAGATTACCTTCGTAGGATAAATATATATTATTTTATATAATGGTAAGGAAAATTATCAACCCAGAAAAAAATATATACATGTATTTCGGTCACATCTCGTCGATCAAGAAAAGCATCAACAGGTCGGTCAACTCGGGATTCCCGTCACCAAAAACTGTCCAAGGTGAGCGGAATGTCCCTCGCGCTGCAATAGTTTACCAGTGGACCTCGTTCACGGGTAAATCTACTGCAGTGCAAGATGAGGTGACCGATGGATAGTGTATTATCACACGTTTAACATATTGGTGGAAAGGTTCTGTTAATGTAGGGGGTCAGGTGTGTGAACCGGGTGCAGTTTAGGCGCAGACGGCTCAAGACTACTTCCTCACGGCGAGAGGAGCGGTTGGCGGTGCTCCACTCTCCGAGACTAGGTTTTATTGTATTTAAGGCCAGGTCGGTCCACTGACTTTGCCACAGAAGATGTACTGATGTTTTCCCAAGAGAGAGACACGATTGAAGATCACGAGGGACTTTCCAGGTTCCCTCGAGTTCGACAGCCGATTTAGCCAAGGCGTCTGCCTGCTCATTGCCGTGTATGTTGCAGTGCCCAGGCACCCAGATCAGCGAGATGGATTTGAGGCATGAGTGGAGTTTATTAATGATGCGACCCTGTATTTCATTTGAGTCTGTTCTCAAGGACTCAATGGCCTGAAGGGCTGACAATGAGTCTGAAAATATAATGAATGAATTATGTTGAGAGTTTATAGCAAAATCTATGGTTTTATCAATAGCGAAGAGTTCTGAAGAGAAGACAGATGTATGGTTCGACGGTAGGACGGTAGGCCAGGCAGGTTGGGCTGGGGAGCAAACTAGTCCTTAGCATGCCTCTAACACACTCGTCTCTGCTAACAAAGCCAATTTTTCTAATATAGGGAGTAACAGGAGCCTGGAGTCGCGGTGCAAGGTTACTAGTGCCGGTTTAAGGGGCACTGCATCCGTTCGAAGCAAGTGGCTGACGGTGCGACAAGTTATTTCCCAGATTCTGTTCACAATACTAGGCAGATTAGTTCTGCCCTTATGACCTCAAGTTTGGCAGTTCTGGGGCAGCCCAGAATGATGCGCATGGCCTCATTTTGAATAAGTTCCAAGGGGCGAAGTTGGGCCGCACTAAACTGGACTAAAACGGGGGCAGCATAATCAATGAGTGACCTAATGACAGAAAGGTAAAACATCCTGAGGACAGGGATGCCGACTCCAAGGCCCTTGTTAGCCAAAACCCTATGAGGAGCTAACCTAGGCAGGCAGATGCCCTGAACATAACTGATGCTCTGCACAGCTGTCTTGAAGCTGACAAGGGCACCTAAGTACTTGTAGGTAGGGACCCTACCTATAGGAGTGCCATTAATTAATGCTGGGCAGGTGAGAAACTCTCCTCCCACTGGCTTAAAATTTGGTCTTAGTTTTATTGATGACAAGGCCCATCCGTTCACAGACGGCTGACAGCTGCTCCAAAGCTAAACTGAGAAGTTCAGGACTACTGCATTGCACAAGGATGTCGTCCGCATAAATAATTACCTGACTATTGCCCGGAAAAGGCCAGCGAGCTATTTTGTCCATTAAAATGTTGAAAAGCATGGGGCTGAGGACACCCCCTTGCGGTGTGCCCAGCTCAAACACTTCCTCCGTGGAGGTAGCACCCTGGAAGACGACTTGCGCCCTCCTACCATACAAATAGTCCCTAATCCAGCTTTTAAGAGTCTTCCACGGACACCCTTCAGAATGAGGTCTTCCATAATGACATCCTTGTTTGCCCTATCAAACAGGGTAGCCAGGCACTACAGTTGGAAAAAGGACAGACCTGCTTTAAAATATGGCCCTTTGCCCCCCAAAAAAGACAGAATTACGAAAATTATATATATATATATATATATATATATATATATATATATATATATATATATATATATATATATATATATATATATATATATATATATATATATATATATATATATATATATATATATATATATATATATATATTTTGTCTTTCCGTGAAAATTGCAGCATCTTGTGTCAGACACGTATTGGGCCTGTACCACATACAGTTGTTCACGTCGCGTGAAAAAAAAAAAACTCAATAGGCTCGCGAACATGTTAATATCCCCTTTCACATAATCACTCACATCTACAAACAGAAATTAGTCATAATATTATATTATAATAATCACTTGACTCTTCTGAATTTTCCACCATCTGGTTAAGACTTCACTGTCATTCTATTACTAAATACATCTGTGCTGTTTATCTCTCACCTAACTCTACCAACTATGTAAAATTCTTTGACTATTTGAATTCTAAAGTGGAGCACATCTTGACCCACTCTCCCTTCGCTGAAATCTCCATCCTAGGAGATTTCAATGTTCACCACCAGCTTTGGCTTTCATCCTCTTTCACTGACCATCCTGGTGAACAAGCCTACAACTTTGCTATCCTCAACGACCTAGAGCAGTTGGTCCAGCACCCTACACGTATTCCTGACCGTCTTGGAGATCGGCCCAACATTCTAGACCTCTTCCTTACCTCAAACCCTTCTGCTTATTCTGTCAAACTGTTCTCTCCGTTGGGCTCCTCCGATCACAATCTTATTTCTGCATCCTGTCCTATCGCTCCTGTACACCCTCTGGACCCACCGAAGAGGCGATGCTTCTGGCATTTTGCTTCAGCTCGGTGGGACGACCTGAGGATGTACTTTTCCGATTTCCCGTGGAATGATTATTGCTTCCAGGATAGAGACCCTCTGTGTGTGCTCAGCGCATCACAGAGGTGATTGTCTCTGGAATGGAGGCATACATTCCTCGTTCTTCTCTACTCCTCACGCTAAAAAGCCTTGGTTTAATCACGCTTGTTCTCGTGATGTCAATGATAGAGGTAGCTCACAAAAGATACCAGAGCCTTCAAACTAATGCTAATTTTGAACTTTACATTTCTGCCCGAAATCGTGCCAAATCTATTCTCCGACTAACCAAAAACTCTTTCATTTATAGAAAATGCCAAAACCTTGCTTTCTTTATTAACTCTTCCCGTCACTTCCTCCAACTTCACTTCTTCATCGTTCCCTCCACTCCTCAATCCTGACGGCAACACTGCCGTCTCATCTATCTCTAAGGCTGAACTCTTCTCTCAAACTTTTCTAAAAACTCCACTCTGGACGATTCTGGGCATATTCTTCCTACTCATCCCCCCTCTGACTCCTTTATGCCTGTTATAAAGATTCTTCAAAATGATGTTTTCTATGCCCTCTCTGGCCTCAATCCTCAGAAGGCTTATGGACCTGATGGAGTGCCTCCTATTGTCCTTAAAAACTGTGCCTCCGTGCTGTCACCCTGCCTGGTCAAACTCTTTCGCCTCTGCCTGTCAACATCTACCTTTCCTTCTTGCTGGAAGTATGCCTTCATACAGCCTGTACCTAAGAAGGGTGACCGCTCCAATCCCTCAAACTACCGTCCTATTGCTTTACTTTCTTGTCTATCTAAAGCTTTTGAATCAATCCTTAACCGGAAGATTCAAAAGCACCTTTCCACTTCTGACCTTCTATCTGATCGCCAGTATGGGTTCCGCAAGGGGCGTTCTACTGGTGATCTCCTAGCCTTCTTAACTGACTCTTGGTCATCCTCTCTTAGCCGTTTCGGTGAAACTTTTGCTATTGCGCTGGACATATCAAAAGCTTTTGATAGGGTCTGGCACAAATCTTTGCTTTCTAAACTACCCTCCTACGGTTTCTATCCTTCTCTCTGTACCTTTATCTCCAGTTTCCTTTCTGACCGTTCTATTTCCGTTGTGGTAGACGGTCACTGTTCTTCCCCTAAATCTATTAACAGTGGTGTCCCACAGGGTTCTGTCCTATCTCCCACTCTTTTTCTGTTGTTCATTGATGATCTTCTTTCCAAAACGAACTGTCCTATCCATTCCTACGCCGATGATTCCACTCTGCATTATTCAACTTCTTTTAATAGAAGACCCACCCTTCAGGAACTTAACGACTCAAGGCTGGAGGCTGCAGAACGCTTAGCCTCAGACCTTACTATTATTTCCGATTGGGGCAAGAAGAACCTGGTGTCCTTCAACGCCTCAAAAACACAGTTTCTCCACCTATCCACTCGACACAATCTTCCAAACAACTATCCCCTATTCTTTGACAACACCCAGCTATCACCTTCCTCAACACTAAACATCCTCGGTCTATCCTTAACTCAAAATCTCAACTGGAAACTTCATATCTCATCTCTTACTAAATCAGCTTCCTCGAGGCTGGGCGTTCTGTACCGTCTCCGCCAGTTCTTCTCCCCTGCACAGTTGCTGTCCATATACAGGGGCCTTGTCCGCCCTCGTATGGAGTATGCATCTCATGTGTGGGGGGGCTCCACTCACACAGCTCTTCTGGACAGAGTGGAGGCAAAGGCTCTTCGTCTCATCAGCTCTCCTCCTCATACTGATAGTCTTCTACCTCTTAAATTCCGCCGCAATGTTGCCTCTCTTTCTATCTTCTATCGATATTTCCACGCTGACTGCTCTTCTGAACTTGCTAACTGCATGCCTCCCCCCCACCCGCGGCCCCGCTGCACTCGACTTTCTACTCATGCTCATCCCTATACTGTCCAAACCCCTTATGCAAGAGTTAACCAGCATCTTCACTCTTTCATCCCTCACGCTGGTAAACTCTGGAACAATCTTCCTTCATCTGTATTTCCTCCTGCCTACGACTTGAACTCTTTCAAGAGGAGGGTATCAGGACACCTCTCCTCCCGAAACTGACCTATCTTTCGGCCACCTCTTTGGATTCTTTTTAGGAGCAGCGAGTAGCGGGCTTTTTTTTTTTATTAATGTTTACTTTTTTGTGCCCTTGAGCTGTCTCCTTTGCTGTAAAAAAAAAAAAAAAAAAAAAAACTATTACCTTCCCTAGATGTCCTGTTGGTCGTCCTGCCTCGGCAATGTGGATCGGGAGCTTTGAGTCACGTGGAAACGTGCAAGGATTATATTGCCGGTTACATAAGAACATAGGGAGACTGCAAGAGGCCAACTGGCCTACACAAGGCAGCTCCAGATCCCCCCTCACAACCATCTGTCATCCTCGTACATGTAGCTATCCAGTCTACTCTTAAAACAAGCTATCGTCCCTGCACTCACTATGTGATTGCTGAGTCTATTCCATTCCCCCACCATCCTATTACTTAATTTATGCCTGCCTATTTCCCTCCTAAATCTTTACTTTTCTAATTTAAATCCATTACTGCGTGTTCTATCCTGCTGGCTAATTCTTAGTAATTTACTTATATATTGCCTTTGTTGTAACCCTTGACCCATTTGAATACTTCTATCAGATCACAACGCATTCTTCGTCTTTCTAGAGAATGTAAGTTGAGATGTTTCAGCCTATCTTGATATGAGAGGTTCCTAAGCCCCTGAATCATCTTGGTCCTCCTCCTCTGAACAGATTCTAGCAAGCTGATGTCCATTCTGTAGTGTGGGCACCAAAACTGGACAGCATAATCTAATTGTGGCCTAACTAACACTAAATAGGGTCTGAGGATGACCTCTGCACCTTTGTTGGTTACCGACCTGTTAATAAAGTATAATACCCTGTTTGCCCTATTCCTCACACTAATACATTGCTTCCTTAGTTTTAGGTCAGAGTTCAATAACATTCCCAGATCCCTTTCACACTCTGCTCTGCCTATCGCTGTGGAGTCTATACTATACCCGTGTAATGGGTTGCGTGTTCCTACACTTAGTATGCTAAACTTGGTGATGTTAAAATTAATATGCCATTTCTCTGACCAAGCTGACAGTTTGTCCAGATCCTCCTGCAGTGCTCTAGCATCCTCCCCTGTCCTAACAGTGCGTCTTATTTTGGTGTCATCCGCAAATTTACCTATATCACTGGTTATCCCATTGTCTATGTCATTGATGCAGATAATGAATAAAAGCGGGCCTAAAACCGAACCCTGAGGAACCCCACTGATAACATTACCCCATTCGACTTTTTTTTTACCGTTAATGGTAACCCTCTGTTTCCTGTCGCTAATCCACGCCCTAATCCAATCATAAACCTTCCCTCCTATGCCATGAGCCCTGACTTTATTTAATAGTCTCTGGTGAGGTTACTGAGGTAATTATTGAAGGCCTTACTAAAATCAAGATAAACTATATCGTAACTCTCATCATTGTCAGCTGCCTCGTATACTCTATTGTAAAAGGATAAAAGATTAGTGAGGCACGACGTTCCTTTAATAAACCCATGCTGTGAGTCGTGATTTAAATTATGTCTGTCAATATGGTCCCCAATACTGTCTACTATTATTGACTCAAGCATTTTACCTATAACTGACGTCAAACTTATCGGCCTATAGTTTTGCAAAGAAGATTTGTCTCCCTTCTTAAATATTGGAATAACGTGTGCCTGCCTCCTTGAAACAGGCACCATCCCTGTGTCTAGCGACTTCCTAAAACTTCTGTTAGCTGCCCACTGATTTTAGATTTACATTCTTTTAATACCCTGGGAAAAATTTCATCTGGCGCTTTAGTAACTTTGAGTCTATCTATCTGTCTAATCACAACCTCCCTACTTACGTTGATGTTGGTTAAGAGGAAGAAAATAAGTCTACTGATGTCCTGCTCGACCGCTCCGCTTGGCTGAAGAGCTTGACTAACAGTGAAATTCTTGAATAAAAAAGTTTCTTTTAATGAAGCCCAACATTCTGTTCGCTTTATTTGCTGCATCGATGCATTGCTGTGAGAATTTGAGGTTTGACGCAATCTTGACCCCCCAAGTTCTTAACGCATTGAACGCTTTAATGAGTTTAACGCCGCGCATTTCGTAATCGAACTTCTTTTTTCTTGTTCCAACTTGAAGGACCTGGCACTTGTCTACGTTAAAGGGCATCTCCCATCAATCCGACCAAGCTGAAATTTTGTGCAAATCCTCTTGGAGGCCTTGCCTGTCTTCGTCAGTGTGAACCGATTTACCAATCTTATCCAATCTACCAATCATCATCAGCAGCAGCAACAACAAGAAACAAGAAGAGGAAGAAGCTACACCCTACTGTCCCTACATCCGCATAGCTATGAGTGTTGTTGCCTGGACCAAGGCCTCCGAGGCCACTTTAATTGAGAAATTACGGGACATGCCAGCTTTGTGGGATCCCAGGCATGAATTGTATGCAGAAAAAACTGTATAGAAGGAAGAGCAGACACTGGTTTCCTAAGCCTTGTGTCTTTCTTGGCTATAAATGGTTGCACAAGGCTCAATATTTCATAAAATTGGTCCCTGCTGACTCATCCACTGCCTTAGCCTTCCTCGTCTTCTAGACGTAGTTCTTGCAACAGCTGCATCACTTCACTGCGTTCCTCTCTTCTTGTAAGCCATTGCCGCCTCCACACGCATTCTTTTCTTTTTCCGTTACTTGTGTAAACTGAGTATCAATAGAGCCAAAGCAACGGCATTTTGAGTGAAAACGGGGGTGCGAACTGGGACGTCAGCCATACTTGTGAAAATGTGTCGGTCAAGACCACGGTACGCTGAAAGAGTGCGAGGCAAGTGGGATAGGAAGACGACGGTATATATAATATGTCCACGTAGGCAAAAATCCACGATTTTATGACTGAAGATCCACGGAAAATTTGCTGCCCCCTAACGTGACAACGTCGGAGGTATACAGCGTGAGATGAGAAGCCACACTAGACACAGAACAGCCTATCTGTCCCTGAATTCTCACCTGCCACAAGGTGCTCCCAGCTTCACGAGAACGGCATGGCAAGATATGATAGCATCGCAGCCAAGATAAGAAGACACTCATATCATATCATGGAGATGTGTACAAAATATTGATCTGATAACTCGTAGGCGAAATTAATCGGTGACTAATCTTTAATTAACGTTACGTATAATTCATGTCAATAGCTTAATCGTAATCACAACTGTCCTCTTTCGTATGCTACGATACAAATGCAAGTTGTTCAGCCATTTACACACACACACACACACACACACACAAACACACTATATATATATATATATATATATATATATATATATATATATATATATATATATATATATATATATATATATATATATACACGTGCTGTTATCAATTGGTAACTGACTTTAAACATGACATTAGTTCCCCATAGGCCTCCAAAGTGCTTCTTGAGTCACTCGTTCGAGGTGGGGCGCTCTGAGGGGCAATTATTTAATTCTTGCTCCGTGAAAAAAAAATTTTAGTCAAGATTCAAAACCTGTTTTCCTATATGAATTAATAAATATGGACTCTGATATATGGTGTACTGATTAGTCATAAGATCACTTGTTAAAATGACGTACATTAGTTTTTTGGAAAAGCAAATTAGTTTAGAATTTCTGCTAACTAATTATGAAAATGTCGTGGGGTGGTAATATGGAACAGCATGTTTTAGCACCATTCCATATCTCCAGACTTTACCTCCCCACACATCATATCAGTCAAATAGAAGTCGCAAAGCTTTGAAAACGTCTCTCTTGACTTCCTCTCCATACAAGGAGGCTTTAAAAACCTCATATGAAAAAAAAATCAAAGTCCAAATGAGGAGAACTACCGTTCAACTACGGGTTCAGTATGTGGCGTGCCGGGGACGGGCTCATAATTGTATTGTGTAGCCTATATAAGGGCTGTGAAACTGATTTTTCCATTTGCGACTTCTGTTCTTAAACTTTCCTTTTCACTGTAAAACTTTTATTTATGTATTCACAAAAAGTAATATACTATTTTGTTATTTTCTAAACTGTTTCATATTAGCAGCTCACTTGTTCCATATTACCACCCCACTTTCTACGACCCACTTTTTTGGATCTTCTTGAACAAAAAGCTGTAGCATTTGAATGATTCAGTTTTCTCACTATAACTCTGAATGTGTTAAGAGGATAAGATTTGCCAATATTTATGATGATTGTTGATGCAATTTGTCCTTTAAAATCTGTGTTTTCGCCTAAAATAAAAAGTGGTCCATATTACCACCTCCTCCCCTATATATATATATATATATATATATATATATATATATATATATATATATATATATATATATATATATATATATATATATATATATATATATATATATATATATATATATATATATATATATATATATATATATATATATTTTTTTTTTTTACAGCAGAGGAGTCAGTTCAAGGGCTTTAAAAAAAGGAAACAAATGTGAAAAAAAACCCCGCTACTCATTGCTCCTAAAAAGAGTAAAGCCCCGTTCACACTGTGCCGACTCTGGGCCAAGACAACCCAGCGACTTCTGTATTTGACAAGTCGGCTCCCACGCTCCAAGAATTTTTTGGCGTCTTGGTGTCGGCTACCGTGATTGCCGACTGTGGGTCATTCGGCCAACTAGTTGGCAGAATGTCTGCGGCATGCTGCCTCAAGACGAGTCTCAACGGTCAGTTTTTGAAATGGTTCGTGGTTTTTAAATTGACAACCACGAATCTGCCGACCGATTGGCCGACAGTCTTGACGGTCTTGACGACAGTCTTCCAGATTGTCTGTCAACTGGTTGGCCGACTAGCTGGCCAACAGTTGCCAAGGAGTTGGCCGACGGTCTTCCTGACCGTCTTCGCGACTGTCATGATTTCATTATTCAGGGAGTGGCCCGTGGAAAAATACCGCGGAAGTGACCGCCATTTTGATTGAGAGAGCGGGAACTCAGTCCCTCACCAAGGCGGGAAAACCAGGCAGGCGAGAAACAGAGCGCTTTTCAAATAATTTCGTAAATACTGCCAAAGCTGAGCTTTGTGTGGGATGCATGACCCACTATGACCAAGTGCATGTGTTAGGTTATTAATAAATAACAATCCATAGCCGTAGGGCGTTTAGTGTAAGTGTTACACAGAAAACGAGATGTCAGTATGGCGAGAGCTGGCATCTTGACCGCCGCCGGGGGACGGAGCAGTGTGGGTCCCGCCGCCATCTTCCAAGCATCTCCTGCCCAGACTTCACTGCGACAAGACGTCCCTCACCGCCTCCCGCGCCACACTGTCCATCGTGGTGGTTTTCCTGCCTTTGTAGTATCCACAAGTCCAGAGTGACTGTGTACTCAGGCCAGGGAAGCTGCTGGAAGGTAAGGAGAGCACGGCGTGTTGCAGAGAGGATTGAAGAAGGACTCCAGGGATCCAGACCACGAGGAAGACAAGGTGTGGCTTGGCTTTCTCCCATCTACAGCTAAGTAATCTATTTGCCAGGATGTTTTAAGATAGATAGCTAGGTTGCTGTGTGCTTGGTATTAATTCATTATTCTTAATTTCCAGCGAGTTTCTTTGTTGCTTAAATAAACTTAAGAGCTGGTTCATCTGGTCTTTGCTTGTCCTATGAGAGATGTGACTGGTCAGATATTTAAATAATAAAGGACTAGAGGGAATGTGAGTCTGAAACTTAATTTTTAGATATTTTATTTTATATTTTTTATTGCTGAGAATTTACGGGATTTTCGGAAGTCCAGACCTTTCAAGAACCCCACAGACTGTCTTGGCGGCAGCCTTAGCGTTCTTTAAAATACGTAATCGCTGTGTATTCGAGCTAGAATGAAATGTATCGTTTCGTTTTGAACCAAAAGGAACGGTATTTGTTCCGTGCGGTATTTTATTATCTGAATGGTCAGGCTGATAAAATTCAGTATCCTAAAATTGTAGTGAGTGCATTTTTCGGTTAATCACAAAACCAGCCCGTAAAAATTGTCAAAGGTTCGTCCTCAAATACGTGTAAAATACGTGACGTAACGTCCCTCCCCCCTCCCTCTTGCCACCACCAGCAGCGTGCTGCGGCTGACACTCATTGCATGCTCGAGAACTTTTAGGGTTGCCAACCGTTCCTTTAAATATGGATCCATTCCGTATTGGAGAGTGAGATGTTGCATTCCACATTTTTCTGACCTCAGGGTGGAAAACCTAGTTGTGTCATTCAACATAAGAGAGATCGAGGCAAAAGGAGTGCGTGCGTACTGTGCGGCTCCCAAGTTTGTGCCAGCGAAACGTAACCATGCCCAGAAGTTGTTATTGTGCTTGTGATTGCAAAATAAAAATATAAATTTCTTGATGGCGGCAGTGTTAGCTAATATTTCTGAGCCGACAGTCGTTACGAACGTCCTTCAATAGGCGAAGACTGTCTCATGACAGTCCCTCATCATTCTTAAGTAGTCGACACAGACGACTGTGCCGACAGGAAACGGTAAAAATTTGAAAAATGACCCCGACAGTCGTCACGACTGTCTCAAGACAAGCCAAGACTGCTGACGACAGTCGTCACGACTGCCCCAGACCTCCCTCAGACCTCAACCGGAAGTGACGGTTGGTCCAGACTTTTGCCGACTCTTGTCGTGAAAGTTTAGCATGGAATAGTTTTTTGCGTTAGCCCTCACGACTTCAGACTCTCGTCACGACGTCGGCGCAGCAGTCTCAAGACCTCTTTCAAGACATGCCCGACCTTTTCACATCAACACCCAAGACTTCGTGTACCCTAGAGTCGTGGGTTGTCTTGGCCCAGAGTCGGCACAGCGTGAACGGGGCTTTATTCTTTCAAGTTCCTCTAGGTGACTTAATTTTGATTCCTGTTCTGAACTTTGTATTTCCTGAAGGTTCCTCTTCATTGTAAACAAACTTCTACATTTCCTGTGATAGTGGATATTTGGAATTATACCATCTGGAGTGTTATGGGCAATGTTCAAGATTTATAAATGTTTTCTTATTTTTGCTACATTAATAAGTGTGCTCCATGAGTTCATGTCCCTTAAGCAAGAGAGATTTTCAGTCAGTTTTTCATTGCAAGAACTTCTGTGTAATATGCATTCTGGTAAAGTTTTTTTAACGTTTTGAAGGACCTGGAGGCGGGGAGGAGGGGAGGCGGTGGCTGAACGGACAGCGTGACTGCCCCGCGTTCAGGAGGACGCGAGTTCAATCCCCGACCGGTGCCACCAATCTGGAATTTTTCAGCCGCCGCCGAGTGGCTTAAAACTACCCACATGCTGTCCAGAAGACCACCTATCAACCCGGACTCTAGATTCTAGGATTAAAGATGAGCTCCGGGAGGGCAGCATGACCCAATGCAAGATGGCGCCACTATAAACACTCGCCTGCGCCATAACGGGCTGGGCCGATCATCAGGCCCCACCGGGAAGAAGCATTGGACCGACCATCAGGAATTCAGGATCCACCGGGAAGAAGCCTACCGGCGCAATAGGCCACGACGTAAAAAAAAAAAAAAAAATAAATAAAAAAAAAATCGAGCAGTAGCACCATCACTTGGCACATACCTCCCGCATATGAAGTTTCCTTTTCCATTGCTTAGTTAACCAGCACAATTGCTGAGAGCAAAGAGAAAGAACACAGTTGGCGAAAAAAAAACAGACATTTGATAATAATTATGGATAGGTATAATAACAATAATGATTTTTTTTGTTTGTTGTAGAAAATACAATGATAGAATGTATATATCATAAAGTGTCATGTAAACTAGTTCAATTAAGTTTTATGCCAGTTTATTAATGATTTCAGAAAATAAACGTAGAAAATATACCCTGGGAACAATTATGGGTATATTGAAAAATAAGACTTTTTTTCCGTTTGTTGTAAAGAACACAATTAGAGAATATTCATTAATAAGCCATGATAATTCTTTGCCTGCATCTTTTCTTTATATTTATAGTGTTAAGGATGAGTTTTGTCACTCTTTAATAATAAAAAAAGACAATCAAATGTTCTCTGAAATGAAGAAAATCGTGAATTTCGTAACACTTATCCTTCCTGTGAAATACTTGCACAACTAAAGCAAACCTGAAATATTCCAACGTGTAAAGGAACTCAGCAGCAACATTTTAAGAGGTAATGTGGTGTGATAACATGATTGGTTACAAAGTTACAATAGATTTTCCGTCTTGTACGTACTACTAGGAAAAATCGGACCCCAAACTTTCATCACTCCGCTGTGTTTAAAGGATGATACCAACCAAAAAGCTACCTGTTACAGATTGCTATCATGCCATTTCATCAACTTTGGGCATCTCTCTATCCAAAAAATAGCATGGGAATTTGCCCCGCAATTTGGTACCGACTTCGACCCTGGCTCATGGACTATAATGTATACCTATATATCCAGTGTGTAAATTAGTTAACCAGTCATCCCTCGCCCGTCTTATAGGCCCGTTTTGTGACTCGTCGGCGACGCGTCTGCCCGTTCACCCACACATCACCCACCCACACACAAACACATCTGCTCCCCAAACATCCCACCCCAATTACTATTAACATATGTAATCGCTTTCTTATCACCCTTATGTGCAGCCATAGGCTCGGCAAGGAAGTTTGTTAGAGTGTATGGTTCTCAGATTAAACCTATTTATATTTTAAATTTCATCAGGCCATCCTAGGCTATGAAACTCAAATTGTGCATCATTATCAGTGTAATCAATGTCACAGTAAAATTTTCTCATAACTATATGATTCTGTTTATCACTGACCCACTCACCAGTCTTAAGGTTACGAGTAGATCGGCTGGACAACACACGGGAAAGTGCCTCACGCCCTCCGCTATAATAAGTGTTCACGATACCTTCAAGAGTTTTCTCCCGTCTCACCCGGCGTGGTTGAGTATATAGTCATTCAGTCTTATTTTCTCCCCATAAAGCAGGGGGTTCCGACCCTCATCGTGGGGTGGTGGCAGCCTACCTAATTAGTCGTTCACACTCAATTACGCGGGAGTTTGTTCAAGTCTTTAATTTCATTATCTTCAGCAAGTTAACGTACATGCAGTCATAAATAAGAGCTGTGAACGCCCCAGTACGATCCCGCGGCATTACAATGGGAAGCTGCGCCCTGGCTGTCACTTCCCCTCGCCCCGCGCTCTTGCAGTAGCAGTTGATCCACTTATTCCTCCTTTTCTCATTTGGTGAATTATATGGAATCTATGAATTTGACTTATCGAAAATAAATATACACAGAATGTATAAAGTTTTCTTATAAGCAGAGAGATTTACATAGATTTACATAGAAAATCAGACCACACAGACTCCATGGTCCAGACTAGGTGGTCTGTTCTTAAGCCTAAGTGATTTTACATTAATCAGAAGGCTCCAAAACGTTGCATTTCTACTCTAGTTAATATTAGTTGAAGGAAGTGACGGTCGAGCTTGTTTTTAAAGGAGTCAATCGTGTTACACTGGACCGCTGATGGTGGGAGCTTATTTCATTCTCGCACTACAACGTTGGTGAAGAAAAATTTGGTGCAGTCTGAATTTACTTGTCTACATTTGAGTTTTACGCCATTGTTCCTCGTACGCAAAGTGTCATCGATCATAAACAATGTTGATCTGTCTACATTCGCGAAACCATTAATTATTTAAAAACATTCGATCAGTTTTCCTCGGAGGCGACGTTTCTCAAGAGAGTACATTTTAAGGGTGGAAAGCCTTTCTTCGTAAGATTTGTTGCGCAAGGAAGGGATCATTTTTGTTGCCCGACGCTGAGCACCTAATTTAGCAATGTCCTTTGCATGGTGGGGAGACCAAAACTGTACCGCATATTCCAAGTGGGGTCTGACTAAACTATTGTAGAGTGGAAGTATTACATCTTTAATCCTGAATAAAAAGTTTCTTTTAATTAATGAAGCCCAACATTCTGTTCGCTTTATTTGCTGCACCGATGCATTGCTGTGAGAATTTGAGGTTTGACGCGATTTTGACCCCCAAATCCTTAATGCATTGAACGCTTTTGAGTTTAACGCCGCGTATTTCGTAATCGAAATTTTTATTCCTTGTTCCAACGTGAAGGACCTGGCACTTGTCTACGTTAAAGGGCATCTCACATCTATCAGACCAAGCTGAAATTTTGTGCAAATTCTCTTAATTGGAGGCTTTGCCTGTCTTCATCAGTGTGAACCGAGTTACCAATCTTTGTATCGTCTACAAATTTACTAATGCGATTATTGAGTCCAACATACACATCGTTGATGTAAATAATGAAGAGCACTGGGCCAAGAACCAAGCCCTGAGGGACGCCACTAGTGACCGGCGCCCACTCTGAGTTAAATCCATCAATCACCACTCTTTGTTGTCTATTGCTTAACCAATTCGCGATCCGTTGATGTACTTGACTGTCAATACCTATTTGCTTCAATTTATAAAGTAATTTATGATGTGGGACTTTATCAAACGCTTTCTGGAAATCAAGATAGACTACGTCCAGTGATTTGGTTACGTCATAAACTGTGAAGAGGTCGTTATAAAATGTCAATAGGTTTGATAGGCAGGATCTTTTGTTACGGAAGCCATGTTGTGAGTCCCCAGTTAATGAGTGGCTTTCAAGGTAACTCACAATTTTGTCTCTAATTATGCTCTCAAGTAGCTTACCTACAACCGAAGTTAGACTAATGGGCCTGTAATTACCTGGTAATTTTTTGTCTCCTTTCTTAAAAATCGGTGTCACGTTAGCCTTTTTCCAATCCGAAGGGACGATTCAGAGAGAGAGAGAGAGAGAGAGAGAGAGACGTGTACTTCACACCTAGGTTCTAATCCGATTCCGATAATTGGAGACATATAGATTAAAGACTAATCATACCAAGTCTGTTCACGCGCAGAAGAGGCGTGGCAAAGAGGTGACGTCATGCTGCCTTGGTGGGCCCGAGGCATGGTGGAGTCGACACGGCCCGCTAATCCCATTCATTGAGGTGAAGCCGCCGAAGTGTCATTATTAGGGCCGCAAGATGAGGGATACCCGGGTGAGAGCTCACGTCCAGTACCTTAGTTGTTAACTTCAGACCCCGTCTCATTCATTATGATGCTGGTGTTTTTGAATACTGTACATTTATTGTTGCGGTAGATCTATTTCATAAATACCTGACCTGACAACACCCGGCAGCCTGGCCGAGCCCATTAAGGGGCAGCCTGACCTGACATCACCTGACACCTGGCTGGTGTCCACAACCTTGCGGCCCTAAGAATGACAGTTCGGCGGATTCACTTTTTAGGGCTGATGTCGACTCCACAAATTCCACCTCCATGGTCCGAGGACAGAAAACGGAGTAATTGATATGTGTTTTTTATTTTTTACTTTTTTGTCCACTGTTTACTACCTTTTCAGTCATTCTATTATTTCTTTATAAACTCCAAGTATACCATTGTTATTTAACTGTGAAAAACAATTCCACAATTTGTGTTTATAATTGGATGAACAGCCACCTACAGCACATTTATTATGCATCCTGGTCCACGTCAACGCTGTGCACCCGACCCCGTCTCGCTGCAGACTGACTCGGCTCCAACCAAGGAGACTATAGTAGGTACTATTTTTTTTTTCTTTTTTTTTTTATTTATTATTTTTTTTACGTCGTTGCCTGTTGCGCCGGTAGGCATCTTCCTGGTGGGGCCTGATGGTCGGCCCAAGGCTTCTTCCAGGTGGGGCCTGATGGTCGGCCCAGCCCGTTCTGGCGCAGGCGAGTGTTTATAGTGGCGCCATCCTTGGTTCCAACTTCCACGCAACGGCCCCCGCCGACGTCATGCGCGAGCCCGACGAGATTTTCGCGGGAAGTGACCGACTTACTATAATTAGATTTTGATATAGAAGTGGCACAGCTCGGTGGAGCTGGGCTGACCCGCAGTGGCCGACGCCCGACTGGAATCTTTCAAATGGTTTGACTACAGTAAAACCTCACCATTTGCGCACTCACCATTTGCGCTGCCTTAATTTGTGGCCATCATCCCACCATTTGCGCAGGTGGTCTTGCTATTTGCGCACCTCGCCGCTATGGTAACGGTGTCTCACTGGCAGCAAAATGGCGTCCGCTGATCTTCTGAGGACGTTTATATGCTGTTTTGGCAGCAAAATGGCGTCCGTTGATCTTCTGAGAACGTTTACTAGCTGTTCTGGGAGTAAAATGGCGTCCGCTGATCTTCTAAGGATGTTCACTAGCTGTCTGGCAGCAAAATGGCGTCCGCTGATCTCGAGGACGTTTACTAGCTGCTCTGGCAGAAAAATGGCGTCTGCTGATCTTGAAGACGTTTACTATAGTCAGTGGCGTCACCAGGGAAAAAAATTTGGGGGGGCTTTAGCCCCTAGGTAATGATGGGCGTCGGGCGAGCGCAGCGAGCCCAACCAGCTGGACCCATTCTAGGGTTATTTTGAGGCCCAAAAAAGAGATGAAAGTAGAATTAATCTTTATTACTTGATAATAAAAAAAAAAGATGATAAAAAAAGAATAAATGTAAAATTATAATATATACTCAGGTACTTTCCTTATTGAACGTAAATAGGTACATGGGATACTGGTAGTTAAACAGAATAAGATCATTAATATGAAAAGTAACTTAAGCTTGACCGCCTATGCTCCATGTTAAGTATGGGTTAGTGACATGCGCATGGACTCGACTGACGACTGCATGCCATAAAAGAAAACGAGTCTTACTAATAAAAAATGAGAGGTAACTATTTTGTTTATTTAATGCTCTGATGCAGGGATGGTTCAGCAGAGGTACCGATGATTCTATAGAATAATGAATAAAATAGAATATCTGTATAATAGAGCATACAAATATGGAGATCTGTCAGGAAACATATTTCAATATCTAAGTGAAACCAATTTTTTTTAAACCCGAAAATAAGGTTATGCTTTGACATGTAAAGTGGCCCAAGTGGGCTAAAACTAGAGAAATATTAATTTTTGAGGGTAGAAGTATTTTTGGGGGGGCTGAGTCCTTGGTTTGGGGGGGCTTAGCCCCCATAGCCCCCCCCTGGTGACGCCACTGACTATAGTCCGGCAAATCTTAAGTGGCGGCTCTGACGCAGACAGCCCGCTAGACCCTGTTGCCACGTTTCCAACTGACCTCGCACACCGTGCCTCTCACACCCTTCTCTCTCTCTCTCTCTCTCTCTCTCTCTCTCTCTCTCTCTCTCTCTCTCTCTCTCTCTCTCTCTCTCTCTCTCTCTCTCTCTGTGTGTGTGTGTGTGTGTGTGTGTGTGTGTGTGTGTGTGTGTGTGTGTGCGAGAAAAGTAGGGGTGTACTCTCATACGGGGAGTATGGTGCACGACAATGCATAATAATAATAATAATAATAAACCTCTTTAAAAAATGCACCCTTGGGTGGTGTGGAAATAAGGTCAAAGTGTAATATTTTAATGTTCTCCCTGGCCATCCCCAGCGGAACCTCACCATTCACCTGGATGATTCACATCAAAATTTGCTTGACGGTCCTGGCATTACATATACAGGTACAGTCTCCATATTTTGTCATAATTATGCCATATGGCTGATATTGTATGGCAGATGGCAGACACACACCAAAAAATGGCAGAAATGCGATAATTAAAGCAGACAGAGCAACTGGCAACTGCGGAGTGTTGGGTTGACTTGAGCTGACAACGCCGCGGTGGCAACGCTGCCAAGTGTTGTACAAATTTCTTTGTATTCACTCACAGATAGAGAATCAATCATAAAAAACATATTTGTTTTTATACTAGAGTGAGAGAGAAAGAGAGACACGAGGAGAGAGAGAGAGAAGGGTGTGAAAGGCACGGTGCGCGAGGTCAGTTGGAGACATAGCACCAGTGTCTAGCGGGCTGTCTACGTCAGAGCCGCCACTTAAGATTTGTTCTGGCAGCAAAATGGCTTCCGTTGATCTTCTGAGGACGTTTACTAGCTGTTCTGGCAGCAAAATGGCGTCCGCTGATCTTTTAAGGACGTTTACTATAAAAAGCGTCCGCTTGCGAGCTACAGCTGTCTACTACCCGCGCGCCCTCTGCCGCCAGTGAAGAACACTGCCAACGTACACAACATGTCGTTTCCCGCCATAATCCGATCGCCTCCTCGTCTCGTGGTGACTGCGATTATTCGATGTTTTCTGCCTCACCTTTGCACCACCATCATGCTGCGTAGCGTCATCGAGGCCCAAACCCCGGATAAACCTGATGATGACCATGGCACAGGTGGAAGTGGTTAAGAAGGTGGACAGTGAAAGAAAGAAGCGAGAGATTGGCCGTGAGTATGACGTGTTTCCTGCCAGTAGACAATTTTATTTTTTTATTTTTTTGCTGGTAGGTTTTTTGGGGGGCCGTGACCGCCCACATGTATTATTCCCTATAGGTTATTAAATTCGCCATTTGCGCATTCGCCATTTACACACCTTCAGACCGCCCATATGTGCGCAAATGGTGAGGTTTGATCCTATATATCTACCGTAAGTATACAAGTCTGTGGGCAAATTCCAGTGAAAGTGTTGATAAAAAAAGGTGAAGAAAAATAATACGTGAATGAAAAGACGAAAAAGTGAAGTGAAAAAAAAAAGAAAAAGAAAATAACGAGACTACAAAGAGATTGATGATTGATAGTTTATTGTTGCAAGTAAAACAACAAGAGGAACAGCAAAAACAACAAGAGTAAAAAGGAGATCAAACAAAAGGGCGAAATGGGGAGAAAAATCAGAGGATCAAGAGAAGGAAGAAGAAGAGGAAAAAGATGAGAGAGGAGACTGACTATATATAGGGGGAATGTTAGGCCTACCATAGAATATAGTACGTGGTCGTTGGTGATAGGGAGTGCTTAATCATATCATTACGTATCCAACTAATTCATAATTCGTTCTGTGAAACCCCATTAAATTTTTCACCTCATTATCATCACATTTTTTTGTCATCTGGGTTTGCCATTTATGTGCCTCGGTGTTGGACGTGGGGCACCGTTGCCAGATTATCGTACTCAGAGCTGGTATTTACCGGTTTCTGAGCGATAGCTATTGCCCCAAAACACCAATAATTAACCATTTCAACGATACCTATATATGAAGACAGTTATTGGGGTCGAGGAGGCAGTTTTTGGGTCGGAAATCGGCAAACATTGGAGGCTGAGTACGACAATCTGGCAACGTTGACTGTCCTGCTCTTGCTTACCATTGCCAGATTATCGTACCCAGAGCATATTATTTACCGGTTTCTGACGCATAACTATTGCCAGGAAACATCAGGAATTAACTATTTTAACGACAACTATGAATAGATCTTGTTATTGGGGCCCAGGAGAGAGTTTTGGGGTCGGAAATCGGTAAATATAAGAAGCTGAGTACGACAGTCTGGCAACGTTGCTCTTGCTCTTGTGTGGGGTCCCTGGGTCTGGGAATCAGGCTCAATCAGCTGCAGCGTTTCCAAATTGTCGTACACACCGTATTGCATTTTCGTAGTTTCTGACTGATATCCATAGCAAAAACAAACAAACAAACATCAATAAATAACAGTTTTAACGCTAACTCTAATATTCTTTCGTTATTTGTGTTGGTACGAGAGTTTGAGGCTTAAAAATGATAAATATAATGTGGTGAATACGATAATCTGGCAACGCTGATCAGCTGGTCGGCGAGGAAGCAAGGATGGAGGCGGCGAGGGCTGCGTTGCGGGTGAGTGGGAATAACAACACTCACATAAGTATTACATAGGTAGTCTTGGGGTGTTATTTGGCAAACCTGATTGGTCTGTTTTTAAAGAGGTGACTGTTTTCTGCTCCTTCATGTTGAGAGTTGCGTTGACCCCACTGTCATCACCAGCAGGGCAGCTATAGCCTTGCCTCCCTCACCAACACAGTGTTCATGTAGCTGTTTTAATGTCATGTGCATAGACCACGGGAAGGTTAATATGGAAGTAAGGGTAGCCACCTTGCAATAGGGTAATACTGTTGTTGTATTATATGTTACTTTTCTGAGTGCAGATCAGTAATAGCTGCTGGAAAACTTAAAAGAAACATCAAAATAATTATGTATACAGTTTGTGAGCATAGCCTAGCACATTGTATTTTGGCAGTGGGGAGGTCAGGTCAGGTTGGGGTAGGTTAGACTAAGACATTATAATAGGTTAGATTTAGTTATGTTAGATTTGTTAATTTTGGTTAAGATTCGTTTTAGTACCGTGCCAGCATCTCATTACCTACCTTATGAAACATCAGTAGCCCTTCATATATCTTTTCTACAAACCTTCAACAGTCATGGAAACGCTTTGAAAATCCAATTCAAGGACTTTTTTTTTACTCTTGAAAATAGGGAATAATGTTTACGAAAGTGCGTTGCCTCCTCTGGCGGCGGCCGTGGCAACGGTGCAGCCGGTATTGCGAGAAATAAATCACATATACATTTGGGGGGGGTACCAGGGGGGGCATAGCCCCCCCCCCGTTAGTAGGTCGTAAAGTTCGGTTGGAGTAGTTTGAAAGGTAATTGTGGAGATTCACTCCGCGCCTCCAAAATACGATATCACGCCATCATATTATACTTAAGGGACGAAATACATGTCCCTTAACCATAATATGAAGGCGGAAAAACTTAGAAGTAAAGATAAAGTGGTAGAGGTAGTGAAAAGGCATATTATATATACATACGTACGATGTTTTTGCTGGTGTCGGCGGCGGTGGCAGTGTTGCCAACGATCCGGTTAGTGATGGTACGCTTGGTTAGCGATGGTACGCTAGGTTAGCGATGGTACGTTTAGTTAGTGATTAGCCCATGCATGTGAGACCAGGTCCACCACGTGTGGTTATTTATTTATTATTTTTTTTAGAACACGCACCTTTACCCAAAGGGTTTTGTTAAGGTTTGGGCCAGTTATAGTATTGGGTAAAGGTGCGTGTTCTAAAAAAAATAGATAACCTCGTGTGGTGGACCTGGTCTCACATGCATGGGCTAATGGCTAACTAAACATACTATCGCCAACCTAGCGTACCATCGCTAACCGGATCGTTGGCAACACTGCCACCGCCGCCGACACCAAAACAGTGTGCGTATGTATAATATGCCTTTTCACTACCTTTACCACTTTTTCTTTACTTCTAATTTTTCCGCCTTCATGTTATGGTTAAGGGACATGTATTTCGTCCCTCAGGTATAATATGGAGGCGTAATATCGTATTTTGGAGGTGCGTAGTGAATCTCCACAATTACTGTTTGAATATGCTCCCCGACCCTAAACCCTCTGCTAGCTATTTTGCAGCTGTGGCGGCTGCAGTGTCAGCGTGGCCGCCGCCAGAGGAGGCGACGCACTTTCGTAAACATTATTCCCGATTTTCAAGAGTAAAAAAAAAGTCCTTGAATTGGATTTTCAAAGCGTTTCCATGACTGTTGAAGGTTTGAAGAAAAGATATATGAAGAGATACTGATGTTTCATCAAGTAGATGATGAGATGCTGGCACGGTACTAAAACGAATCTTTACCTTAATTTTAATTGTTCATGATGAATATGTGTGATATGCTTCATGCTGTGCCATTGTTCTCAGTGGTTGCAGAGAAGGCTACCTTCATCTTATTCTCCATATGATTTGCTAGATTGTGTTCATAAACTTTATACATCAATACTTTGAAGTTTCTTTAGTTTTCCAGAAGCTAGTAATTATTGCACTGCATTCAGAGAATTGAAATAAGATACAGTATCTGTATTAATCTCGTCCAAGATGGCTGTGTATTTCCATATTAGCTGTTATATTTTTTAAGTTCAATTGTTTACAGTTAATATGTGTGATATGTTTTGCATTGCACTGTTGTTGTCAATGGCAGCAGAGGAGACTTTGTTAGTCTCCATATTCCAATCTGTTCCATACTAAGGTCTCATATATTGCCTTACTTCTCTAGTTTTGCTGCAGTGTTATATATATTTTGTCTACCAGTAATGTGGTAAATGTATAGTTTAGCTCCACCACCTTTAACCCTTTCTTTGCGCGTGGTGCGAGACGTGACTATTAGCCCAGGCGCAGTCGGGCAGCCCAATGGGGGGTCTCTTTTAACCTCTGTATCTCAAAAACTATTCATCACAGCCTAAAACTAAAAACACCATTGGAAAGAGGAGGCCCAGATCTTATGCACTCCACATGGTCTGTTTTTACTCTTGCTCATTTTCATTGTGTGACACTTCATTGAACTCCATTTCCTATTCTTTATGCTGGGATCACACATCTACGGTTTTGCCTCTGCAACTTACTGCGATACTGAAAATGTGAAAAAAATGGTGAAATCGCAATCTACTATGCTCTCACTGTAACACTCATAACAGGAATCGCATAGAGTCTTTCCGAAGCGTAGCGGTGTTGCCACGTATCGCGGGTAATCACGCGATGCAGCCACCACTGCGATTTTTGGGGGAATATTCAAAACAGATCGCAAGTTGCCTCTGTGAGTCCCATATCGCTCGACTCATCGCAGTGTGATCGAAGTGTGAACACATTGAAAGCACAGCACACTGCGACTCGGCAACGATATCATTGCAGTGATTGCAGTGGCCTGCAATAAATTGTTGGCGAATCTATCAACTTTCTCATCGTGAGATGTGACAACGAGGTATTGCAGCGGCGTCTCCTATAAATAAGCTGGGCAAGCGACGCTCCCTCGCTAGTTTCCACACTGCCGTGCTCTGGTGGCGACTGCCTCTTGCTCTGCCAACCACCGCTCCTGCCCACAGTGTGGCACACAATGTCTTGTCCCCTTCAGGACCCCTTCTACATCATGCCGAAGGAAAGGAAAGACAGCAAACCCCCCAAAAGACCAAAGTCTCTCCACCAGCCCTCACATTTACCAATCCACCAAGCCCCAAACCACCACCATCATCGTCAACATCGTCCAACACACCCTCAACACCAGACGACCAACCTGCTGTGGAGATATTGGCCACCTACCATTCTGTGGAAGTAATCGGGAATCCACAGGAAGTTATACAGGCGCTGCCAGCTCCTCCACCCCCACCAGCACCAGTTTTACAGAAACAAAATGAGTCCGATCCAGAGTGGCCTGTCTGAGCAGAAAGTGAGGAGGAGGATGCCGACGAAGAAGTCAGAGGGCCAGGCGACATGTGGAAAGAGGAAGAGGCCGCTGTCCCTGCCGGCAGAGGTTGAGAGGGAACTAGGAATGGCTGCTGGGATTGAACAAAGACTCCGACTCCGAGGCAACAGCTCCCACATCCACGAACATAAATTTATAATCTGCATCCTCAACAGCCAGCAGGACCACCGAAAAGAACTTCTTGTAATTATAGTAGTGTGAACCACTAAACTCTGGATTCCTGATGCATATGTGTTTCCCGTTATTGCACCCAGGGTGTGGGGGAAATTCCAGCATTCTTGGGACCCATTGGCAATCTCTATCCAACCCTCCACCGAGTCTGGTATTTGCTGGAATTCATCTCCAAATGCAGCAACTAAGGCTCTGCACATCTCAGGAACAACAAGGAAGATGGTGTTGGGTGCCACACGAAATGCATAACCAAGGCTCTTGCAGGAATTCCCTGTTGCAAGGAATCTGAGGGTTATAGCAACACGTAAGCCAGGGTCCAAGGGCTTCCTCCAGAACATCGTCGTCTTTTCGATGTAGGGTCGAACACGCTCCACTATCTCGTTAAACATGGTCTCAGTGATGTGGATGAAGTTATGGTAGAGCAGAGGGTCCTCGTCAGCCAGCTCACGCATCAGGTTTTGATAGTGGCCTTTGGTGGCTCGTCACCCAAGTACTTCGGGCCTTCCTTTTCTTCCTTTTCTGTATCAGTTGTACAACATATTGGAGGGTTATTATGTGCAATCTCAAAGACCACTACTATAGCTGCCATTAGCTGAGGATTCTTCACAATGTCACTGTCGATAAAGTCAGTGAGGTTCATGGTGTTGGCGTTGCTACTGCAGGGGTAGATTGGTTAGTGTACAAGCAGGTGGGCCCACCCCTCATTCATATCCCTGTGGGGACACCCAGCAGGTGGTCACGATTAATTGCAGTACATCGTTGCAAAGTCGAATTAGAAACGAGAGCCAGTCGAACAGCATTCTTTATCCATTGCAATAATCGTGCATACGTTGCAAGTGCTCACGATGTGCTCACGACGAATCCCTGCATGAGTTTGCGATAATTGCAGTAAGCTGCGATATGCACCCGATCTTTCGTCACTTCGCCTGCAATGATTGCAGAGGTCTATGACTAACCGAATGGAGACTGAGCACACGTAATAGATCATGAGATCTTTCTTGTCGCAACAAATCGCGCTTCTCAGGTGGCGACCGAGCTGAGACTATAACATTTTCAGTATCGCAGTTAGTCGCGGAGGCAAAATCGCAGATGTGTGATCCCAGCATTACTCCTCTGCTTCTGAGTGTTTGGTCTTTGTAACCATTTCCAAGCAACCCTTGACCCTTACTTTGCAGTGATGTTCTGATTTTTTTTTTTTTTCATGGGGGAATGTCTTATATGCCAGAAAATCTGGTATTTGTTATTTCATAAGATGGAAATTTTTGAGTTATGGTCAAATTTGTCTTTAATGTTTGACTCATAATATTTAGGGCAATAAAGCTTATCAATTTTGTGTAAAATTTTATTTCTTATGTTTTCACCTTTTTATATCTTTCTTGTTTCATGCACCTTTTTAAAGAACAAATGGAAAATATAGTAAAAAAAAAAGAGTCCCTGTGAAGGAATTATTTTACCCCCAAAAGGGGAGTTCCTCAGGTTGGATGGAAGGGACCTATTTACATTTTTTGTTACCCTCTCTGCAAAATTATATAAAAAAAATTCTGCGGTTTGCTGCCTTTTCATCTTATTTTACAGGACTATTTTGCTGTGATTACTGATCAGCTATTCCAAACAAGCACAACAGTAATTAATTATTGCTTCCAACAGATGGTGAAGCCACACATCCCAATGATTAAATTTCGGAAAGGCAGCCCCATGGAGCTGGGTGAGATTGATTACTTTTTTCTCTGTAAAGTCATGAATTTTTTTTATTTCTGCACATAACTGGCAAGTTTAAGTATCCAAGCATTCCATCTTACTGCTGAAGTACTCTTTTTCAAATTCTACAATGGACATCATTGCTGAAATTTCACTTAATTGAACTTGAGAAATATCTTGAAGAATGTGACAATAAAACTTCTTGTCTACTTGGGTAATACTGAGGCTCTTGTGTAAGGTGTATATTTGTTCCAGTCCGAGGTGGCGGTGCACCAGGTGGTATGGCTGGACCCTCACCATCAGGAGCAGCAGCCACCCAAGCCCCCGAGTCCTGGAAGAGTGGGAGGTCCCTCTGAAGTACCGCAGGGCTACAATCACTGAGGAGGAAATTGAATATATAAATGTAAGGTCTACAACTCTTATTTCTTGTAAAAGTCTACTATAAGATTCTGTCTGTCTAATCGCTGATGCCCTGTTCCCTCATGGTAACTTCCATCAAGGAGATGGCCATGGCAGAAGTGTCCCAAACTTTCTGTGCTCAAGTAAAACTTTGTTAATTCAATGTCTACTGGATTGGTATTTTCAATTGTTTAATTCTTGAGAGAAGGAAATTATAATGTGAAAAACACATGTCTGAATTCTTGAAGGGTATTCCCTTCAAGAATTTTGATTATTTAATTTTAATTTTTTTTTTTTTTACTTCCTTGCCTTAAAGATTTCAGATGAGAGATCTTTGAATCAATGGAGCTTCAATTAATAAACACCTATTGTACTGTTCTATTAAATGCACACGAGCCTTGATATAACATACAAAATGTGAAATTAACTGGTCCACTTTTTCCATCAATATAAGACTAAAAATTTTAGCAAACGTCTTGAACACCAAATGTTGCACTACTTATTGATGCTGGTCAACCCCAGCCCATAATGGGACAGGCAAATGTTTTTATTAGGTATAGTTTTTGTAAAATTGTTCTCAGATTATGATATTTTATGCTGCTTTCAGGTAATGGAATTTTTTTATTAGGAATAGTTTGTATAAAATCGCTCTTGGTGTTTTTTGGCGTGTCTAGAGGCTTTTTTTGGGGAGTGGACTAAAAACATTTGTGGAAATTCACTATTCGCAGGGACCTATGTCCCCTACCCTCCTCCCAAATAACTGGGTACAGATGTACGTTCATTTTTTAGTCAAAGCAAAAATTCACACCTGCAGAGGTACCATTTCTCCATGGAAAGTTTCCTGCTACTATAGTATAGATCCTGGAAAAAGGGCACTTCCTCTGGAAAGTGCATTACCACTTCGATAAAAAAAGTGGACAATAGAACAAATATGCATCTGTTCCCCGTATTTTATTTGCAGGGTTAAGGGACACAGACCCCTGCAAATAGAAAATTTCCATGAATGTTTGGCATGCCCCCCAAAAAAGCCTCTAGGCCTCTAAGAAAACGGACTTTTTTTTTCCCCAGGCTTGTGGAGAGAACGCCAATCATTCATGGAAATTCAATGTTAACGGGTGCTGTGGCCCCTAGCTCCCGCGAATAATGGGGAACAGATGTATGTTTGTGCTATAATCCCTTTTTTTTTTTTTTTTTTTATTATATTTTTTTATTGAGGTGAAAATGCACTCGCCAGAAGAGATGCCCTTTTTCCAGTATAGTATAGTACCAGGAAATTTTCTGTGGAAGAGTACCTCTGCAGGCAAGTGTATTTTTGCCTCGATTAAAACGGACTATAGAACGAACATGCTCTGTCCTCTGTTATTTTGGGGTGGTTAGGGGTTATGGATCCCGACGAATAGTGAATCTCTGCGAATGTTTGGTGCACTTCCCCAAAAAGCCTTAGACGTGCCAAAAAACAGAGAGCGATTTTACACAAACTATTCCTAATAAAAAATTTCCATTACCAGAAAGCAACATGAAATATCATAATTAGCATCATTGATCAATTATACATACTATAAAGGCAAGGTAAAGGTGGGTGCATACACTATAACTTTGTTTGGCTGCTGTGCTCATTTCCATACCTTTGGTCCTTGAGCCTGTGGTAGGTATGAACCAATTACCTCAGGACACAGGCCAGTGTGAAATCTGTGATTGCCACAGTTCACCTTCCCCAGGTACCCATTTATTTATCAGTCTGAAAGGGAGGATGGACAGCTGGGTGAGCTGCATGCTGGCTGCCTGGGCCTGGATTCGAACCTGGGCCCGAGGAGTCATAGCTAGGCATGTTGACCATTGCTCCACGGAGGTACTACAAACGTACTTATTACTATACACACTATAAATATATATAACACAGTGAATGAAGAAAAAGACTTAGGAATTATAATACAAGATACTGTATTTCCCGCCATATAAGACGCACATAAAAAAAAAAATCTAAAAATCACCCTGCGTCTTATATGCCGATAGTTAGGTTTTGGTAGGCCTAGAGGTTATTGTTACTGGTAGATCCCAGATGTCCCCAGAATGAAATATACTGTATTTTGCGGTGTGTAACGCGCACTTTTTTTCACTCAAAATGCCAAAAAGTTACCCCTGCACGGTATACGCCGAAGGTACAAATTTTGATTGGTTTAAATAATGAATAGTGTGATGCAATAGAAAAGGAAAGTGTGAATAGTCAGAAGAGAGGAGGACAACATGACCATTCAGGTCACAAGAAGAAGAGGTGCCACACACGGGAGCCGAGGCGCGGCGTCAACATGAAACACAACACCCCCGCGGCGCACCAGTCACCAGGGTACCTTGGTGGTGATGGTTAAAACGGCTATTACACGGGAACAAAATCGATGGAGCAGGGTGCTGCTTGACATGACTGTTCGGCAATCGTTGGGTGGACTTGGGCAGATTAGTCTGGAGGTATTTCTGCTGTGCAGCGGCCCGGTCAGGTGACGTTTTCTGTGATACATGTTTGAAAGAACGTTTATCCGTGGATGACTAAAGTGTGTATTGTAAATGCATTTGTTTCTCATTGTAAAAATAACTATATTAAAACATATGATTGAAAAAATTAATCAACATCTATTTCTGCTTGAAAGTAGGTATACGGTCCCTGAGAGTCAAGATTAAGACCAATTGCTTGCCCATCGAATGTAGCATCCCCGTGTGATTAGTTCCCTCAGTAGCTCGGTGAAAGTTACCGCCTGCATACTGCGCAGTGAGTGAATCTACCCACCAACCCTTTTGTTTGCCATTTCAAAGTCACAGTTTCTCGGGGCAAGAGCACTGTAATTCTTCAACCAACAGTGGAACACTTTGAACACAGAGCAACATACAGTATCATATTCATAATATTGTAAATAAGGTGGCTGAATGTAATACTACATACACATCAAGTTCGGTGAAAATGTGGAGTTTTTATATTTTTTTCTAAATATATCTTGCCAAATTATAGGTGCATCTTATATGGTGGGAAATACAGTATACTGACGACTGAGAAGCACATAAATAAGATATTTGGAGAAACATACAGTTTGCTGCAAAATATTAGTGTGACATTTCACTACTTAGATGGGGACACGATGAAGAAAATAATAACATCGATTAGACCAAGGTTAGAGTATGCAGTGGCTGTGTGTGCGTGTGTGTGTGTGTGTGAGAGAGAGAGGAAGGCAATCATCTTCCTTTTTCAAATATGATCTATAACATTCAGATATAAAAATAAAAAAAGCGTACTATATTGTATACTAAAAAAAAAAAACATAGTTGAATTAAACTATTATCTGTATTTTAGAAATCTTATAAACTGAAAATCACACATTGACGCACCTATGGATGATAATACTAAAATGCCTGAATCGTGTTGTGTTATTTGGCGTCCCCACTGTTAGAAGCTGGCTTTTGTTTACAAACACTGGTCTTTCAAGATGTTCAGATTCAGCAGCGATTTGCAGTCTCACAAAGCTTTTTAACTGCAGTTATGAAGGCTGAATCAGACATGCAGTACCACTAATATTTGTTCTCTGTTTCTAGAAATCCACACTGCACGAGTGGTATTTATATGTACAGAGTCGTTCCAGAAACAGCGAGGATGGTGGTACTGTATGTCTGATTCAGCCTTCCAGCAACTCTTAATGTGTTAAAAAGCTTTGTGAGACTGTACAGGGCTACGCTTACTGGTCTGAACATGCGCAGTTCATGAGAAACCAGTGTATGTAAACATTTGACGGTGGGGACGCCTAATAACACAACACCAGTTCAGGTGTTTCTAATATTACCATCCATATGTATGTGTCAACGTGTGGTTTTCAGGTTTTGTAGGTTTTCTAAAATACAGATAATGAAAGTTTGAATCTTTTTTATTTGAAATATCAATATAGTATCGCTTTCGCCTATTGGACTTATCGCTAGCTAGTATCAGAATTGTGGATTTATATCGAGTATCAGTTATCGCCTATATTTGTGTCTCCAGTTAACGAATATCGGTTATCACCGATAAGGTTTTCCATTATCAGTTATCGGTTATCGGGAATAAGGTTTTCTGTTATCGTGCCCAGCTATGGCAATTTCCCACTTGCTAGTGCTCTTCTTGATGTGAATAAAACCCACATTTGCAGACAAAAAATGCATATTTACCAAACAGTTTGGGTGGACGCTACCACCATCTTCAGTGGTAAGAAGCAGGAGAGGAAGTGAGGAAAGTCAGTACAGATCACACACACACAGATTAGATGGTGAGAAATGGAGGGAAGGGTCGAGGAACAGCAAGCTGAAACTTAAAGAGGCGCCTCCCCCTCTCTCTCACACACAGGGAGGAGGTATAAGGAAGGAAGAAAGAACAGACAGCGGCGTGGATGTCCGTCCGCCTGAGCCTCACGCAGAGTCCCAGAGCTCGCTCGCTCTCTCACACACACTTTGAAGGGAAAAGGTATAAGGAAGAAAAAATGGGAACAGAGATAGCGAAATGAATATGAGGTGGAGGCATGGAGGGGGAGACCGGAGCTCCCACGTCCTTGAGCTGAGGGGGCGGTGAGACAATGCACTATATAGCCAAGCACTTGGCAACTCGAGGGAAGAGGAACTCCACACACATACAAATGTATCATTTCTTTCTCATTATTTGTTATTTTCAGTTAGAATTGATTGTTACTGTCGAGTACAAATGCGCGCAAGACACACTTACGTTATTACACAATAATTACATTGAAAGCCAAATAAGACACCGTATCATATCCGATCTATATCCTAAAAATAATTGTACAATATCTTGGGTGAAATAACTCGTGCTGGTTAAAGTGAGCCAGGACGCTGTATACGCATCCCTGTATATGCTACGGAGCGCGCAAGGACGCTGTATACACGTCCTCGTGTTGAAGGGGTTAATAAAATACCTTTATAGGTATTTCATTTGCCACGTGTCGTCCATTAAATAAAATGTCTTTGAATTTCAGAGAGGAGGTCCAGCCTAAAGGTGTTGTCTCTACCCAGGATGATGTACATAAAACTTATTGTTAATGATTTAATGTTAAGTAAAATGATCAATAAAATGAATGCCTATCATCTTGTATTTCTCTTCCAACTTTCTACTTCCAACCTGAACCCTGGCTACTCACCATATCCTTGGCTTATGGCCCCATGGGTTCACAGTGGCAGGGTGTGCTGGTCTGGCATACAGATGGCCTGAGCCACCTGGCTTGGTGTGGTAGGCAGGATGGTGATAGGCAAGTCCCACACCATGGTCTCAATATCTAAAGTGCTTGGTGCACGCCATTCCACCTGATCCTCCTTGCTAGCACAAGGTGAAGGTCCGTGAACTTCTGTCACACTGGTCACAAACTCAAAGTGCAGATGCCACTGAAGACTCACTGTGGGTTAAGGAGTGATCTCAGTTGTATTTCACATTTTCCTTGATGTGACAAATGGAGTTTAGGTGTCACTTTTTCTGAACATTAAATCTGAATCAAATTACCCATCTATTATTTTAACAATACTTATGAAATTTACCACGCAGAAAACTGTTACCCTAACTTTACAACTAAGATAAATGGAGCATGAGCTGGAAAAATGTGTCACTATAAAAATCTGCCTAAGCTGGCCACCAGCACCCTTCAAGAAAATGAGGGCCCTATAGGCCTTAATCTACTGATATCTTAAATGTGCTCCTTATAAAATGGTACCTGAATCAAAGTTAGTACAGGGAGATTAATAGTGGCACACTTTTTTTAGGTTTATATTATTTCATGGGCTAGTGGTTATGAAGCCTAACTACGAATCCACGGCCCTAGGTTCGATCCCAGCCCAGGCAGTCAATGTCCAGCTGCTCAACCTCCCTTTTTGGGTGGTCCATAAATGGATATCTGGGGAAACCTGGAGAAGGTAAACAGCAGTAACCCAGCTGTCATGCTTGCCCTGTCGTTGGGGGTTCTAACTCTCCACAAGTTCAAGGGCCAATGAGATGGAAATGGAGGCCAAGTGCAACTTAGGGTATGCCTACAATTTTACCTTACTACATAATCAGAACTAAAGGAATGAAATGACAGAAGGGACAGTAGGCTGATGATCCTAATCCATTAGACAAATCAAAAACAATCAGCTGTCTATTGGACTTAAACTTAATGCATGGAATAACCACTTGGTAATTATCTGCCATAGCATGGTTAGTTTAAATTTAATATCTTTCAGTAAAATGTTACTTAGAGGAATTACCCTATGCAATACAGCACATACTTATCACCCCCTGTCACTCTGTATATAATCATAACTTCTAAGAAGATACAGGGTCCAATCTTAAGTGTTGTATAAACTTTTCACATTTGAAAATTATGTGAAATGGAATTTTAATATCAACTCAACCTTCTACAATTTATAACTCACCCATATCAGTTGTAAAGGTTGGAGTGATGTGCAAAGGGATAGGAAGGAGGAGGTGTGTGTGGGAAAGATTTAGGCACACTTCATGGGCCTTGCTGTAAGGCACCAACATAGGCTTCTGTGATGTACGCTGTCGACAAGACTCTGCAATGACCTCTTCACTCTGCAGGGTAACTGAATACTGGAAAGATAAAGGGACATATAGGCACACTCTGGAATTGAGGCCCTGCGAGCAAAAACATACAAAGCACCATTTTTTAAAAAGCGGGAAATCGCGTTTAAAGTTTTGCAATGTTTAAATTATCATAACTTCATTGGTTTTTAAGGTAGACACTTCAATCAAAGGCGTAAATTTGTGGGAAATTTTGGGGAAAATATATGGATTTAGGATAAATTGGAGGCTTCTTTCTCTTCTTGTTTCTTGTTGTGCTCTTTGTTCAGTTCAGCTGTGACATTGTCACCATGTAGTCGCGTTCATTATTGTCGCCTTGTTTATCACTATTGACGTCATGGAAGGTGACCCGAGTGATGACGTTTTTAATTTATTTTTTTTGTGTTCACCTTTATCATCATCTGATTTTGGCATGCTATACTTTTCTGGAAAGCTCTATGCCTAAGCTACAACATATTGAAATTTCAGGTCACTAGGTCTGTTTTTAATGTTTTAGAGCCAAAATACTAAAAATAAGCTAAATCCATATAAAAAAGTTAGCAGTTAGCATTAGCTTCCACTAATTTCTTTATCGGTTTAGTGTAAGCAAAGCTAACTTTTTAGTTAGTGGATTACCACTTAGCGAAGCTAACTTTTCGATTAGCGGTGCCCACCACTGCCCTATTCTTCGACAACACTCAGCTGTCACCTTCTTCAACACTAAATAACCTTGGTCTATCCTTAGCTCGAAATCTTAACTGGAAACTTCACATCTCCTTTCTCACTAAATCAGCTTCCTCGAGGTTGGACGTTCTGTATCGTCTCCGCCAGTTCTTCTCCCCTGCACAGATGCTTTCCATATAAAAGGGCCTTGTACGCCCTTGTATGGAGTATGCATCTCATGGGTGGGGGGGCTCCACTCTCACAGCTCTCTTGGACAGAGTGGAGTCTAAGGCTTTTTATCTCATCAGCTCCCCTCCTCTTACTGACAGCCTTCTACCTCTTACATTCCACTGCCATGTTGCATCTCTTTCTATCTTCTATCGATATTTTCATGCTGACTGCTCTTTTGAACTTGCTAACTGCATGCCTCCCCCCCTCCCGCTGCCCCGCTGCACACGACTTTCTACTCAAGCTCATCCCTATACTGTCAAAAACCTTTATGCAAGAGTTAACCATCATCTCCATTCTTTCATCCCTTCACTGGTAAGCTCCGGAACAGCCTTCCTTCGTCTATATTTCCTCCTGCCTATGAAGAGTGTATCAAGACACCTCTCCATCCGAAATTGACTTCTCTTTTGGCCACTCTATACTTTTCGCTATATGGGAGCAACAGTTATAGTCTGGCTCACCTAAATGTGCGGTTGTGTCTGTGGCCTGTGAGGAACAAGCGGGAGTACAGCATTCCCACATTTTTAACCCCACATTCTCTCTCTCTCTCTCTCTCTCTCTCTCTCTCTCTCTCTGTGGCGCTACAGCCACGAGGATTTGAATGTATTTTTTTCTTACTTATGTCAGCTTATTTTAACGTACATTCCTTCACGATACAATCTAAATATAATTGTGAAACTACTTACACATCCCATAACGAAAGGGAAACTCAATAATAAGTATAGCATTTTTTTAGCAACACTTACAAATATGTATGTCACGTTTCTTGTTTCTTTATATGCTTATAAATATCTTGTCCATAATAGGTTAACTGTTCTTTCATACGTTATAATACTAAGATTAAATGTATATGCATATTTGTTGATCATATTTGCCAGGGTTTTACTTATATTAGAACATTTCTACATCGCAGGCTGGGAGACACGCGATAAGGCTGTACAAGGGGACCCCCTACGCTGAACCCACCCACAACCGCACGTTTAGCCGAGCCAGACTATAGTGGGCTTTTTTTTTTTTTTTTTTTTTTTTTTTTTTTATTATTGTTGCCCTCGAGTTGCTGTGCTGAAAAAAAAAAATAATAATAATAATAATAATATGTAAACTTTAATGTGGACTATTGCTGGTGCCTCAACATACCTGGACACAAGGAATCTCTGCTTCACTGAAGTCAAAGGTGGCTACAATGTCCTCGCCTAGTCTGAAGCTTGATTTGTAAATGCAGAACCTCACCACTTTTCCCCTTGTGTTGGTAATGTTGTACTGGCTGAGGCTTTTACGAGTTGATGCATTCTGAGGGCAGTAACAAATTGCATGAAAGAATAAAGCAACACAGATATCTGCCTACAAGTTAATAGCTGAGCAAAAGGAGCAGTTATCACTTACTGGAATGCATTCTCAGTGGTTTTATCAACCAACATGAGTAAAATATGCTGTGTATTGGATTCTTTTAATTGACATCAACTGCTTTCTTTTTCATACTAGATCAACAAAAATGAAGTTCTGGAGAAATATTTGGCCTTGTGGCAGAAATCATGGTAATAATTAATTTTAAAAGTTTGATACTTCCTACTGTAAGAATTTGGTTAGGCAGAACATGTTTGGCTTAGTTTCAAACAGATAAGAGATGCATGATTTTCAGGAATTGTAAGACTTGAGCACCTCTCATGAGATGTATTTATATTTAATAACTCAAGAACAAGTTAGGTTGAGCCAGTTTAATCTAAAAAAAGCAGAATGTATTCTTCCATTTCACAGTTTTGCAGACATTGATAAATAAAAAAAAATATTTAGGCAACTTTTCAAGTCATCATTCATATGGTTTGACTTGGGAACATCTTGTTTTCTGTGCAGTAAAGGATGTTGTTAAAGTTGTGTGTTTGGATCTTAAAAAGTGGGGAAATAAATAAAAGGACGCATACCTGAACCACATAATTCAAATTAAATAAATCATAGGCATGAATTTACATTCTGATCTCCCTAGATCCTACATCACCACTAAGCCTAAAATCTGGTCAAAATTATGGGTACTTAGCTGTAACTTACAGATCTGAAGGAGTATTTGTTGAGGTAATCTTTTTTAAAAGAGGATAATAGGTAGTGTGAACAGCTGGGTGACTGTGATTCTGCCTTAATTTAAGATATAATTCTCACAAATGAGAAACTGAAGTAAAATTCAAGTTGGAGGAGACTGACTGAAGTGGTCTGGTCTCCATGCTGTCTGCTGATGGTCTAAACAAAAATGTGGCAGCTCCTCCTATCGGTGGCTCAGAAGACTGCCACGCCACAGGCAAGAGACTGAGCTCATGAATTTATATGATAAGTATTTACCATTAACTCCAATAACTAATTTACCCATCACCAGACTTACATCAATAAATATGCACAAATTTATAATAATTGGAGTAATTTCCACACAAGTAGCTTAAGGGGAAAAATACAAAAAAACCCTGCTAAGTGCTGCACTCATTAACCCTTTAGCTGCAACATGTGGGTATGCCTGCACTGAAAAACATTGTCCTCTGGTGTGACATGCAGGTATATTTGACAGCCATTAAAACAAATTTCCCTTAGCTGCATAATTCAGGTATACTTGTTTGATCTTGGAGTCTGCACCACTGAGTGCTCACTACCAATGATGGAAAGCAAGGCAAACTACAGCAAGCAAGAACAAGGGAGTTGTCCCAATTTTGTTAAATATTTTGTCTTTTCTTTAATCATCATTGCATCTTGTGCCATTCTTACATCTTCAATATTATGTCACAAGGTAATATGTACAGGCAGGAAAAGAAGTAATAAGCTGCCATTAAGCTTATGTGGAATTTTACCAAGAAAGGTCCGTGATGCACTTGTTCTGTACATGTGTGGTGATTTTGCAACTGTTTTTAAACGTTATACTCTGGCCATTTACAGGTCAGGAATTTACAAGTAAGCCTCAGAAGAGAGACATTGCTAACTACTGTTGTGTTGTACAGTAATAAACCAGATCAGATCTGAGGTCCCAGCCAAGACTGGGATTTTTGTATTGAAGTAGCATTAGTGAATGGTTGTTTTTGTTACAATACACAAAACCCCACAGACACTGGGTGAAAGGAATTCAGAGAACAAGTGCTAATTAGGTTATTGACTTGGCATTCTAGAAAGCAGGGTTGGAACAAAATCATGATTTTTTTCTATAATTTTTTTTTTTTAATTTGATTCAAATCAGATTTTTATTTAACCCCTTGACTGCGGATTTCCTATAAGCAGACCTCACCAAGCTACAGGAATGGAACAAAAAATGGCTGCTACAATTAAATGAAAAAAATGTAAAGTCCTGCACCTTGGGAAGGGATATCCAGCACACCAATACTATATGGGAAACACTCCACTATCCACCACAGAGGCAGAGGAAGACCTGGGAGTATGAGGTACCAGGCTACCAGTGAAGGCAAAATCTGTGCCAATCGCAGCGGACAGGTTAAATGGATTTATTTGGCTTAATTTTTTTTTTTTTTGCATTAATCCTTGTTTGTTTCCAATGATTATTTGTTTCAGTCTTATGAGGCCATTTTCTTGTATTAAACTTGGCATATGTTAAATGTTCAAAGGAAGGCAGAGGTAAGTGTAAGTGGAGGCAAGCGCTGCAATACCAATGTGTAGACAGGACACCTTGGGTGATATTATGAAAAATATCACATCCTGCCCAAGTACAAACAACACTACAAGTTCAGTGATGCATAATGAGCATAAGTGTCAAGCTAAACAATAAAAATATGAATGAAACGTCTCTATGCTTAATTTTTTACAAGTAATGAATTCAGCATTTTACCATATAAATTGTGCAAGATCTATACAAGGTACATATTTATGAAAATATGAAAGTCATATGGGCAAATTAAAAGATAATGGCATGATGAAAAGATGTGAAATGTTGTGGGTCGGTATTTTTTTAGTAGAAAATTGACAATTTTCATAAACCTGCCCAAAATCTTAAGACGCATCTAAAGGGTTAAAAGAAAAGATAGCTGGAGTAGCTAAAAGAGAGGTGTCTTGATACTCCCTTGTTGAAAGAGTTCAAGTCATAGGCAGGAGAGTGTTCCAGAGTTAACTCTTGCATAAGAAATTTGGATAGTACAGGGATGAGCTAGGGTTAAAAACTGTGCAGTGGGGCCACAGGAAGGGTGGAGGCATGCAGTTAGCAATTTCAGAAGAGCAATCAGTATGAAAAAATTGCTAGAAGATAGAAAGAGAGCTAACACTGCAGCAGAACTTGAGAGGTAAAAGACTGCCAGTAAAAGGAGGGGGGTTAATGAGACAAAGAGCTTTTGACTACTCTGTCCAAAAGGGCTGTGTGTGTGGAGCTCCCTGAAACATGAGATGCATATTTCATTTGAGGGCAGATAAGGCCCTTGTATATGGATAGCATCTGGAAGGAGGAAAAAAAATGGTGGAGATGATGCAAAATACCTAACCTAAAGGAAGCTGCTTTAGCAAGAGATAAAACATAATGTTTTCAGTTAATTTTTAGAGTAATGGATAGGCCAAGAATGTTTATTGTGGAAGAAGGGGACAGTTGAGTGTTATCGTAAATAGGGGCTAGGTATTTGGAAGATTGTGTCGAGTTGACAGGTGAAGAAACTGAGGTTTTGACACACTGAATGACAAGTTCTTTCTGCTCCTTTCAGAAATTATGGTAAGGTCAGAGGTTAAGTGTTTTGTAGCATTCTGCCTTGAGTGTAATTACCCTTCCTGTTGGGAAGTCCATCCCCCTTTTTTTCTTTTTAAGGTTTCTGCCTACGGTGCTGGTAGGCTTTCTTGGTGGGGCCTAATGACTGGCCCCGGCCTGTTATGGCACAGGCAGGTGTGTATAGTAGTGCCATCATGCTTGGCTCATGCTGCCCCCCAGAGCTCATCTTTGATCATTTCTTTAGAGACAGAATCTAGAGTCCAGGTTGATAAGTGGTCTTCAGGACAGCATGTGGACTGTCTTAGGCCACTCAGCAGTGCCTAAAAAATCACAACTTATGGCGGCATGCGGGACATGAACCTGCATCCTCCTAGACGCGCACCGCGTATGCGTATGCTTCCACATAAAAAAATTTGAATAATGCAGAGTAGGGTCATTGACATAGGAGTAGATAGAACTGTTTTGGATGGACTGTTTATGATCCTCTACCCTAATAACTTTTCCTTCTTTATCAATAAGGGAGGGGAGGGGGTTGGCGGTGGCCAAGTGGTCCGCGTGCGGACGTGGTGATCCTGAGGACCCAGGTTTGAATCCCTATGAAAGACACTGACAATTTTTAATCATCAACACTGAGTGGCAGAAGATTACCTATATGCTCTACAGATCTTCAATCGACCCTTACTTCAGCAACTACAGTCACAAAGAGCACCATTTTCATTGATATATTTGAATGTTTGTGTATACAAAAAACCCTCAAGCCCTCTTATATGGATCGCAAACATGCCGATTTGCATTGATAATCTACCACATAAGCACACGAAAGAACAACTTTTATATCAAATAGTATAGTCTGATCATACTCAAATGAATCATGGCCTTTCAGATACCCATATTTCATCTCATTCAGGTAGCTACTTAAAGTGACACCCGACTCTGCAAGCGTCTATACATAAGGAATTTTGATGTGTTGCATGTAAATAGCACGGGTAGCCTAATATTCTAAATAAATGTGCCCGTGAGCTGTCTCCTTTGTTGGAAAAAAAAAAAAAAAAAAAAAGCCTATCATTGCATCCAAAAGTTATCATTTACTATTTCATGTTATTTCGATTATTAATCATTATTTACATGCATTAAGTTATTAAGATATCCTTTATATGCACTTGCAGAGCCAGTGGTGTCTTTTTATACACCTGAAATGAGCTATCAATCAATGAATTTGTAAAAAAAACATCGTTCAAGCATGAAGTGACTATGTTATCTGATACAAGCTTATCTTTTCGTGTGCTTGTATGTTACATTATTATCGATGCAAACGACTGAGTTGTTTTTTGTATACATAAACATTCAAATATATATTATTGAAAAATAAGCTTGAATGTCTGTCACAACAGTTGAGTTTCATGAATTTACGAACTAGAAATGCGCAGGTGCCACATCCATCAAAACTCCCACTTTGTTGGTGGACAGATGGAATGACACAGACTATAGTAGTACACTTCAACAGCCTAAGGGAAACACAAGGATGCTCACAAACCTGTATGATCTGCAGTGCAGTGTGTCTTGGGGTGTCACGCTGTGGAGTGTGTAGGAAGGGGTTGGAGGGTGCCAGTTCTCCACTTTCACTGTACACACATGCTTCACTAAGCCCTGGGAAGATTAAGGGTATTATATTGCTGACTGTAAAAGACATACTCTTCATGCGTGAATATTTCCTGTCAACATCTACCTTTCCTTCCTGCTGGAAGTACGCCTTCATACAGCCTGTTCCTAAGAAGGGTGACCGTTCCAATCCCTCAAACTACCGCCCTATAGCTTTCCTTTCCTGTCTATCTAAAGCTTTTGAATCAATCCTTAACCGGAAGATTCAAAAGCACCTTTCCACTTCTGGCCTTCTATCTGATCGCCAGTATGGGTTCCGCAAGGGGCGTTCTACTGGTGATCTTCTTGCTCTCTTAACTGACTCTTGGCCATCCTCTCTTAGCCATTTCGGTGAAACTTTCTCAGTTGTGCTAGACATATCGAAAGCCTTCGATAGAGTCTGGCACAAGTCTTTGCTTTCTAAACTGCCCTCTTTTGGATTCTATCCTTCTCTCTGTTCCTTTATCTCCAGTTTCCTTTCCGGCCGTTCTATCTCTGCTGTGGCAGACCGTCACTGTTCTTCCCCTAAACCTATTAACAGTGGTGTTCCACAGGGCTCTGTCCTATCACCCACTCTCTTCCTGTTATTCATCAATGATCTTTCCATAACAAACTGTCCTATCCACTCATATGCTGACGACTCCACTCTGCATTATTCAACTTCTTTCAACAGAAGACCCTCTCAACAGGAATTACAAGACTCCAGACTGGAGGCTGCAGAACACTTAACCTCAGACCTTGCTATCATTTCCAATTGGGGTAAAAGGAACCTTGTGTCCTTCAATGCCTCAAAAACCCAATTTCTCCACCTATCAACTCGACACAATCTTCCAAACACCTATCCCCTATTCTTTGACAAAACTCAGCTGTCACCTTCTTCAACACTAAATATCCTCGGTCTATCCTTAGCTCAAAATCTCAACTGATAACTTCACATCTCTCTTACTAAATCAGCTTCCTCAAGGTTGGGCGTCCTGTATTGTCTCTGCTAGTTCTTCTCCCCCACACAGATGCTTTCCATATATAAGGGCCTTGTCCACCCTCGTATGGAGTATACATTTCACAGAGGACAAGTGTTGAAGAGAGAGAGTGGTAGGCAAAGGATTGAGTGCGGTGACAGGAAGTGCAGTTTTCAAAATGGAAATTAGAGACAATTTTACAATGGCCTAAGCCTTGAAATTACCTTGCAGCACAATGACCATGATGGGGATCCGCAGCAGCTTGGTGGGGCTGCCGAGACGCTGAGTGCCGATAGTGATCTTGTAAGCATACTTGAGTAGCTGTCCCCGGTAGGTGGGTGGGGCATCACATGGCAGTGTCTCCTTGTACACAACTGTAGAGGAGATGCACACCACAGATTCATCACATTACAATGGACAACCAGCAAAGGAACTAACAAATGTATACTATAAGAAGTTGGACTCATTTAACATTTTTCATGCTGGTTTCTTTTTAACCCGGTAGCAGCGGGGATCATGTTTCTTAATGGTCCCTCCAAGCGAGAAAAATGAGAAAAAATCACCCCTCACACAAAGCATTTCATAATATATATCAAATCATTTGTGATCAGATTATGTATCATCTATTTTGGGGGTTTTCTATCATGGCACAAATTTGGCCCGTCGCTGCTACACGGTAAAGCCACAAATTTGGCCCGTCGCTGCTACTGGGTTAATCTGATTTTAGACCAACATGTTAAATTATTAAGGTCTTTATGCTGGGCTTTTCTCCAATTGTGATGGACAGTAAAAGTAACAAAAACAGATGGGCCATCCATCATTTGGTTATCAGACCTGCTAAAATTTTTACATTTTCACTATATTTTCTACCTCTCTCCTGCTCTGACAGCAGAATTTCCCTCTTTCCTAATATGAACACTTCACTCAAAACCCATTGACAGTTTTTACTTAAAGAATATAATTGCCTTAATTTTTCCTATGTAAAAATTGTCTGATATGTATAATGTTTGATTGTCCTTTACAGCATGAACTCTTGAGTGCCCAGATTGATAAATAGAGCAATTCATCCATTTTTCAGAACCCTAATTTTGGTAGTGACTGTTAATTATTGTCCAGGAGTAATTAATCACCAAACAGTGCTACACAACTACCGTATTTTGTGGCGTATAACGCACATCTTTTTCACTTAAAAAATGTCAAAAAGTTACCCCTGCGCAGTATATGCCAAAGGTACAAATTTAGACAGATTTTTTTTCAGTCTGCCTTTTTCTGCCATAATTTTGAAGTTTGTGTGGGGTTTTATAGGTCAGCATGACTCCTAGGCTGCCACACAACTGAGATAACTGACGCCTGAACACCCTCACAGTCAAGTAGTATGTGCCCAGCCATTTCCACGCATTGATGAGACTCTGGAAGCCCTTCGCTGCTTCCGGTGTTTTTTTATGCTAGACCTGCAAAGCATATACTGGCAGGTCCCTATGTGTGACAAGGACATGGAGAAGACTGCCTTCTGTACAGGAGAAGGCCGGCTATGGGAATTCGAGATTCTTCCCGTCAGAGTGTGCAACAGACCAGTGCCCTTTTTCCACCTGATGGATGCTGTCCTGAAGGGCCTGACATACCAGACATGTTTACTTAGACAATGTGATCATCTATACGCTGACCTGGGCCATTCACTTACGGCGCCTTCAAGAGGTATTACAGTGGATTCTGGAGGCTGAACTCAAACCTGCCCTAGAGGGGGTGTCTTCCTTGGGAAATACACTTGCACAAGGGGCCAAGGCATCAAGCCAAGACACAACAAACAATCTACCTTCTCTAAAAAAATATTTTCTTGACTTTATGACCTAATTATCCTTGTAAAGTGTGTCAACTTACATGATCTGCTCTCGCCTGGGAGAAGCTGAAGGTCGCAGAATAGAATCTTGGGCTTGGTGGATAACACAACGCGGCCTCGCTCACCCCGGCACGGAGCAAAAGATGTGTCTGGTGGGTGAAGGGAAATTTAAGATTCAGGAATATGTATAGTCAGAAATGTCATGGGTCCAGAGAAAAACATCTTAAAAAAATTACTTTATCCTTTGATGTATAAGATGTCAATTTGTGGAATATATTCCCATTTATAGTTTCAAGGCTATCTATAATTAATATATATGTTTTTTAATCATTATTCAGTGTGCTTCATAATAAATAGTATAACAAGCCATAACAAAATGTTTGGGGCTATCCTAGCACTCTTAAAGCACTCTTAATTACAAACCCACAGCCCTGGGTTTGATCCCAGACTAGGCAGTTAGTGCACAGCTCACCAAGCTGTTACTCTTCCCACTGGGACATGTCAAAAAATGGGTACCCCTCTTGGGAAGATAAGGAGTGGTAAACTGGATGTCCCGATTACCATGTCCGTTATTTATCTGACCTGCGTTGGCCATTGCTCGCTCCTCAGCCTGGCGGGGACTGGATGCTGGTAGCCTCACACGTGCCTCATTGACTGAGCACTGACAGTGGATCTGAGCACTTCCCCATGCCACCACCTCACACACATCACTGAAACATTTGATGCACAGATTACAACATCATTAGTACAAACTCTTGATTGATGGAATTCAGTTTGGAGAAATTAGCAGACAGCTTTTTTTTTATTTTTACTCTAAACTAAATTGAGATTTAGTGGAATAGTCCATTCAATCAATGAGTGTTTTGTGGAATGATCCACTCAATTGATAAGTAAGAGTGATATGTGCAGCAGAGCCTAATACTTCTGAGAAATGTGGCATTCTGACAGCTTTCCATTAATTTCTAATCAGGATTGTAGTTTACAATAGCTTGCATTTTATTAAATTTATCCCAGATTGCAGATTTAGATAACAGTGCAGAGACAATGACTTTCAGAAAAGTACCGGCCTCAGCAAGCACCAGGCACATGCTCAGAGCTACACATGGTACCAGTGCCAATGTACCCCCGGCATGATGTGAGACTACTGCAACACCACTTTAGCAGCAGCTCTGGGCCCAGCCCACTGTAGTCTCAGAGCAATGACAGCCTAAAGAGAGATGGGAAAAGGAGGGAAAATCACCTGGACTGGGCACGGAGGGCTGGGTTGAGTGAGGGAGCCGTGACAGTGACGCAGACCTGCACGGTGTCCCCAGCAAGATGCACTGGTCCTCCCAGCACCTGTGCACACACTTCCACCATCTCCACTTGCTGGCAGTAGGTGGGAAGTGAAGCTGCTTGCTCCCTCACTAACCGAGGGATGTCAGGCTCCCCCTCACTGCTGCCACCTTACTGCCGAGACAAATGGTTATTGTCATCAGTTTCACAGCAATTATAAAAAGTCACAAAACCACTATTTGCTTGGCACTGAAATGAATGCATAAAGCGTTAATTGGTACAACCATCCCAGGACTTTCACCCATTTTTCCCTTTTGTAACCCTCCTATTAACCCTTGGATGTGGACTTCCTACAAGAAGACATCACCAAGCTACAGGAGTCGAGCAACAAGTGGCTGCTACAGTTTAATGAAGAAAAATGTAAAGTCACACACCTTGGGAGGGGAAATCCAGCATACCAATATCACATGGGAAACACTCCACTATGCACCACGGAGGAAGACCTGGGAGTATATATTACCAGGCTACCAGTGAAGACAAAATCCATGCCAATTGCAGTGGAGGGGTTAATACCTGTTTTTAGTTGAAATAATAAAATTTCAAATGGTTTGGTATGATGGCTGTTCCAAGGCTTGGGCATGGCAGCTACTGCAAAGTACCACTTGCCCATCCCCTCACTGGCCCTTCTCGCCTGACTCACCCACCTCCAGACAACTCTTAAATTACTGATTAGAGGTGAATCTATCACACAGCAGCCCACACAACACATTTAACAACACAGCTTAAAAAGTTTTATACTAGTGAGTGACCTGAACACAACTGAAGATAAACAATAACACAATGTTTAATGAAGAGATTTTCTATTCTCGTTTTCTATTACTCTCTTGGTCCCACACGTCCTCTGCGTGTATCGAAACACACGAGAAATTAATCACAACAAGGAAAGGGTATTCCCCGGCTGCCTGGGATTGAACCCGTGACCAGCGTGACGGGAGAGCCACTCCTTACCGAGTCGGCCAAAGAGGTACCCCACTGGCTAAGTGGGTTATAGGAGGCTTGTTCATCAGGCCGTCGCTGCACTACAAATGCATCAACTTTCATCTGTGACTCCCAACCCATATATAAGCTCAGCGTTTGGTGGTACCAAAAAAGTACAGAGCACGATGTGTAAACTGTGGAAGGGTCACATTATGCAGGTTAGTGTAGTGAACTATCAGGAAACTGCTCAACACCATGCCTACATTCGGATCAGAAGCCACAGATGACACATGATTCATTGTGGGTAAAGTAAGGCTCAGGGAACTATCCTTGTTGTCTTTTATCTTTGGTCGTGGCCAACACACACAGCTCAATATTCTTGTGCTCTGTGGTTTAAAGTGGTGTGTGTGCAGTTTTGCAACATTTTTGCCTCTAAACCAATAGTTGTAAGGGTTGGCTATGAAAGTTTTGATGATGTGTTGACAGAAGTGTGTGAGCCAGGTGTGGCTGACCAGAGTGGGGATGCTGCCTTCAGTATGATGAATTGTCACAGTGGTCTCCAAGCACGAACCTTGGATCAATCATAACACAAAAGACATCATCAACTCCTTAAAGGTGAATTTTATATTACTCATGTCAATTCATATTATTTCATCTAAAAAAAGTATTCAGGGAAAGGTTCAAATCGGAAAAATCAAAGAAAGTCCTGGGGTGGTGGTGTAGTAGAATAATTGGAGATGGCATAGTGTGCATGTGCTGAGAGGACAGCGTATCATACTGAACTCAGCAATGATGCCCAAACTCTTGAGCTGTAAACACAGCAGCAGAGCTGTTGAGTCCCTTGGTAGGTGGGGAGGCAGGCTGATTCTGTGGCTGGCTTGGTTCTCAAGTGCACAATCAAGATTCTCTGTTGTGACAATGGAAATAAGAAAATAAAAAGGCTAAAATATATAATAGATGTGGAGAAAATTTCCTCTACATATGAAGGTATAGATGAAATAAATATGAATTCCTTCATCATATCACCAGTGTAACTAAGTGAGAGAAGCATGCTGTGTACCACTTAGAAACAGACGGTGGGAGTGTGGGGAGGGCTTGGGAGATGTGCCGGCATGCTAGGCTTGGTGCATCAACTAGTGAACGAGTTATGTACTAGCTGGACACTGCTGCACAGTACTACACACAATATAATTTACAGATAGTCTAGCATTTTGAAATACCGGAAAATCTTAAGAATCACCACTCCACCCCCTCCACCACCCCCTATCCCCCAAGACAAGCCTGGGGAACTGTGGGGAACCGGGGTATTGGGAGAGCCTATCACTGAAAATGGCCTTCCAAAATTTCCCTAGAAAATCCCTAAATCAGAAAAATTCCCTAGTCTCGAAAGTAAGGAAAATCCCTACCGTATACTCACATGCGTGGGCTAATCGCTAACCAAGCATACCATCGCTAACCACCCCAAAACAGCCCTGAGCCATGACTCAAGGTCATCCGGGACTCGGGCTGAACAGGCCCGGGCTATACCCGGCCCTCAGTATGGCAGCCGTTGGGCTGCGTGTTCTTAAAAAAAAAAAATAACCACGCATGGTGGACCTGGTCTCACATGCGTGGGCTAGTCGCTAACGAAGCATACCATCGCTAACCAAGCGTACCATCGCTAACCAAGCGTACCATTGCTAACCAAGCGTACCATCGCTAACCAAGCGTACCATCGCTAACCAAGCGTACCATCGCTAACCAAGCGTACCATTGCTAACCAAGCGTACCATCGCTAACCAAGCGTACCGTTGCTAACCAAGCGTACCATTGCTAACCAAGCGTACCATCGCTAACCAAGCGTACCGTTGCTAACCAAGCGTACCGTCGCTAACCAAACGTTTGTAGAAAAAAAATATATGAAGACCTAGTGATGCTTCATACGGTAGGTAATGAATGCGAGCTATTTTGCGGCGGCGGCGTTAGCTCGATTAATCCCTTTAGGGAGCTGTGGTTTTGGTGGTCGTTAGCTCGATTAATCCCTGTAAGGCACAGTGGTTTTGGTGGTGGACGGCCAAATCACTGAAAAATGGGCTTTCAAAATGTCCCTACAAAAATCCCCAAAATCGGGAAAAATCCCTAGTCTTTAAAGAAAGGAAATTCCCTAACGTATACTCTTGTAATCTATTCCTATATAACGTAGCAGCCGCCGCAACAGGTCTGTTGACGAGAGTAGGGCGTGTAATTGGATGGTCAGCGTAGTTGAACCCCCACCCCACCACCCCAATCGTAGTCGAGCAACTCTTGGGAAATGTCATGTTTCATAATAACATATGGTACAATACTGACGGTTAACCCATCCACTTCTTGTAAGTTGATGCTAGATCATTTTTACCGAGTAGTTTAAGGTACAAAATAAAACAGATTTGTGACAGCTGTCATCCAGATCGAACTGACGCTCCTGCTGTTAACTGACGCGGGAGTGACCTACCGACTGCTACGTATGACCCTGGCCTCCATTTTACTCAAACTCCACTATAAGTATCGCGCATTGAACAATATCCGTTTGTTTTCTGACACGTGCTTGCCACACCATGTGACACATGACACGCCCGTGTCTTTGTTGGACTCGGTACTGGGATAGTAATCGGTCCTTTTGTCAACCTACATGCACAGCAATAAAGAGGTTAAATACTCAGTTAACACTTACCGAAAGGTAAAGTAGACTGATATTTTGAGGGAGGGAGTGTCGGGCCTTCCATCCATTATGGCGGCTTGAAAACAACCGATTTCAGGAACCCGCCATTAGGTGCTGCCGCTGAAACCCTCGCGTAGTAACATTTTACGAATGTATTAGAAAATACAAATAGCTGCGGCATTAGTTGCTTTAATATAGAGAAAAAAATAACGTAAAACTCTTAAAAGACCGTTTTTTGTCCGAAATTGTTATAATCCATGCGCGTTTTGGATATTACTGTCTTAGGAACTAGTTTGTAGGGTCCACTGCAAGGCAGGTACGAGGCTCAGTCTGTGTATAGAGGCGGTTGTGAAACAATAACAATGGACTTAGAAAATCCAAGCCACCCAACTCTATAATCAATGAGGCTTGCCCCCCTGGCCCCTCCCCAAGGTAAAACGTATACGAAAATGCATTATAATAATAATTCTTTCACGTGCTAAATTACTATGAATATTGGTTTGGAGTGGTTATTCTTAAGTTTTGCCGAAAATAGTTATTGGTGAGATCCTATTGTGGCAAGACTTTGAACTCACCTTGATCCCTCACACTTCCTCTTCATAATGTTCATTATATTTTGACCATGGTCTTACTTTTAATGTAGAAGCATGTACACTACAGCCTTTTATGTAGAACGTCTCAGATTTGATGAAAACTTACTACGAGTAAACAGAAGGAAGTATTAGTGCAGGAAGGAGAAAAACTTACCCATACGCAAATAATAGTCTATATTTGACTCGACGTCAACCAACCGTGTTACACAATCATGCATGTCATTGTTAGAGGTATATTAACCAGTAAATGGAGAAAATGCAACATACAGGTCAGGCACCAATTACTGAGAGGGGTTGGTTACATGTTAAGGGAGAGAAATGGTTTTGGAGTGGTGGAGATGGCTTGATCACCAGAGATGAAAAAAAAAAACTTACAAGAGTGGAATAAATAATAGAAGATAACTCCTGTAAAAAAGAGAGAGAGAGAGAGAGAGAGAGAGAGAGAGAGAGAGAGAGAGAGAGAATTATTATTATTATGATAAGCTACCAAAGCCTCCCTTCAGGGTGCAGATACAAGTTGAACCACACAAAATACCAAAAGGTACTGGAGAGAAGCAAAGGCAACGAATAGTTAAGAAACTGGCCAGAGGGGGACTGCACCCCCCCTGGACCCCCCTACATGTATGATAAGCCTGAAATCGGTTCCCTTGGGTGGGGGACCATATCTAAATGGTTTTACTTCAGATTAAGACCCAACTCACAGCCAAGAATGCCTTGGTGCTCTATGAAGGGTTTAGTGTCCATACAAAACATTACCGTACTGCTTTGTCGTCGCAAATCACTTGTTGTTGTGATGCAAAAAAATTTGTCGTAAATATTTACGTCAGTTGAGTAGTCGGGCCCGCCATGGTGGTGGTGGTAGGAGGGACTGTAGGGTTGCCAGATGCTTCAATAAGAGAAATCCTCTCATCACATCATGATAATATATAATAATATATCAAATAATAATGAGGATAATATTTACGAAAGCGTAGCCTCCTCTGGCGGCGGCCGCAGCGGCGACCCAGCTGGTGTTGCTAGAAATACCTCCTCACAGAAATAAGTCGCATGGAGGGGGTTCAGGGGGGGCACAGACCCCCCTTGTTAGAAGGTTACGTAAAGTTCGGTTGTAGTAGTTTAAATACGCTCCCTCACCCAAAACCCTCAATTTCCCACGGGTGTCCAAACTGAACCTCTCTGCGAGTTATTTTGCGGCTGTGGCTGTGGGTGTTCAACACACTTTGAAATTTTTTTTCCTTTTTTTTAGTGATTTAATGATTTGCGACAGAAACAGTTAGCAGAGTATTTCACAGCACACTGAAAACTACCAGAAAAAAATAATCTCAGCCACCAGTATGAGTTGGTTCCTAATCTGAAAATTTACCATTTAAACTACTCTAACCAAACTTTACATAACCTAACCTCTAACGAGGGGGCTTCGCCCCCCTCGACCCCCCTGCTAACCAGGGGGGTCTCTGCCCCCCCTGGTTGCGAGGGGTGAGTATGGGCAAACACTAGAATAATACCAAGGAAAGATATTGTGTTGGTAAATCTTAGGAATAGCAGCTCCTAGCGGGTGTGCGTTTAGGGCACAGTGTGGTGGTAATTACAACATTTCTAGCATGTACGACGGGGTTTTGACAAGCGGACAGGCGTGTTTATGTCACAAGGGTGTATTTTTCCACGCTGGCCTCACGATTTCTTCCAAGTCGATGGGCGATGAGATTGTGAGCTCCGGGGTGAAGAAAGGGAAGAGCCCGCGCGGAAAAATACACCCCTTGTGACATAAACACACCTGTCCGCTTGTCAAAACCCCGTTGTACGTGCTAGAAATGTAATTACCACCACACCGTGCCCTAAACGCGCACCCGCTAGGAGCTGCTATTCCTAAGATTTACCACTGTGTTTAGTACGAACCCAAACACGGCCAAGTGACCATGATGATGATGCCAAGTTTATTAAAAGGCCATCAGTAGGCTATTCATGATAGCAATCAAGACTCACTCACTCACTACGACGTTTTGAGTAAGTGTATCAAGGATTATTATCGAGGCTAACATCATAAGTGTTGACGGCCCTCGCACAGCGCTGCACTAACAATGGAGCGGAAACCTCATCAACGGTAAACGGTAGTTACTCGTAAATCCCTGGGGCCATTCTTACCAGGATGAAGGGTGTCCCAACGCAGAGATGGGCCGCCACGGTGCTGTATACTGCTGCCCCTCAAGCGTTTTTCCGTCCCCGGGAGCCCAGCCACCCACCGTCCAGCAGGAGCAGACTGTCTGACACTCTGACAGCTGCTGCCTTGTTTTGCTCTTGGTCTTGGGCACAGTGGTCATGAGTTTGAGATTACTAGCTTTTGTAACGGCCCCCTGTCAAAGAACTATCTCTCTCTCTCTCTCTCTCTATCTATGTATCTTATCTATCTAGATCTATCTATCAATGTATCGGTATCTACCTACCTATCTGTCTATCTCCACCTGTTTATCTCTCTATCTATATATTTATCTCTATCTTTTTTGGGGGGGGTATTTCGCTGGGGATATACCCCAAGGGAGGAAGGCGGTGCATGCCGCGCAACCCCCCAGACGGCTGGTAGAGATGCCCAATTCTTTTTCAAGGCGGCTCATCAACGGGGCTGAGGGTGTCGGAAAGAGCCACTTTTCCCATGGTACCGGACAGGTCTGGAACCTCCGCTCTAGCACCCCGCCGAAGCGCAAGGCGGAGACCTATATACCACGGGACCACGGGAGCCCCTTTATCTCTATCTATCTATCCATCTATCTATCTGTCTATATCGACATCTAGATCAATCTATCTCCATATCTGCAATGTCTATCTATCTATCTATCCATCTATATATTTGCCTATCTATCTATATCTACATATATATATATATATATATATATATATATATATATATATATATATATATATATATATATATATATACATTTATCTCTATCTATCTATCTACCTATCCATCTATTTATCTATCTATATCTATCTATCTTTATATGAAAACTTCGATCCCTTGATGTAGAGTCCCTTTATAGAGAGTCCCGACAACCCAAGATTTGGACCCTGTTTCTTGCCTTTTCAAACACTAGCACACGCTCTCTTTGTATTTCTTTTCACAGCCATACGGGTCGTTCACTGAAACTGAGAACGCTTGTGTCAGACCTGCACACCTTTCCTTAACAGCCAGCAGGGAGCCAGCAGCCAGCGAGCTGTGGGAAAGTATATAAGAGACAGTTTGTCTACATCAACAGGTGCCGTCAACCCACCATTACGCCCTTATACTTTACCATAATTTGTTCACCAGCCATTGTGATGTGCCGTAAGATGACAGGAGATTATTATTAGCCTTACGATCAGCCATTGTCTCAGTATAGGCACTCAGTAACCAGAGGTGAGCGCGGTACTGAAACATTATTAGTGCGATTGCGGTAGTGCGGTACTTTTTCTGGAGTAGTGCGGTTGCGGTAGTGCGGTCCCACTTTTTTCTTTCCCAGTGCGGTACGCGGTGTGCGGTACTGCGGTAGCGGTAGTCACTATAGTCAGTATAAAAAAAATACTTTAGTGCCAATCCTGGCTATCCATTGACTAACTAACAACTTGTGAGATACAAAAAAAAAAAATAATGATGGACTGGGGGAGGGAGAGTGGGAGGTAAGGAAGGAGAAAGGGGGGGACAGGGGAGTAGAGGACGGGAAGGGGAGGAGGGGGATCGAGGGATGGGAATGCAGCTTTCCGAGGGAGGAGGGAGGGGACAGGGAAGGGGGAGGAGGAGATCAGCGTCATGTGAGAGAGGAGGAAGTGGGGGGTGGGAAGAAAGGAAGGAAGGAAGGAAGGAAGGGTGGTGCAACAGCTGCAGTAGCACTAGCCAGGGAGGAATGTTAGGGAGGATATGAGGGAGTGAAGGGGAAGGGGAGGAGGGGAGGATGAGGAGGAATTATCCAGCGTTTGAGCGAAAACGAAAGATTACTAATATAGGAAAATCATGACAGGAACAGTGAAACATTATTCAAACTGTCCAACATATTAAGACAAAACACATCAACTGCAACGTACTGGTAATAGCAAGACCTCGACCGTGGGAAAGCTGTAAACACAGCAAAGAAACCACGTGGAAATTTCAACAAGGAGATAATTATAATAATAATAATAATAATAATAATAATAATAATAATAATAATAATAATAATAATAATAATAATAATAATAATAATAATAATAATAATAATGATAATAATAATAATAATGATAATTTATCATTATTATTATTATTATTATTATTATTATAATCAAACAATATTGATCTTGGCTACATTGAAGAGAGAGAGAGATGTTATTGTTGTTGATTTGTCGGCGGGCCCGTCAGAGGATGTCTTCAGTTTTCAGCTTATCGAGGAGGTGGGAATTTTGCCACCACCTCTGCCAGGGTGGAGTCTTGGGTGAGGCTCACTCGCTCTGCTGCTGTCTGGGGAGCCGTGTCGTCGTCAGGGTGGAGCTGTGGGTCGGGTGGGTGCAGCGGGGTGGTGAGGGGGCACTCCAGGATGTTGTGCAGCAGAGGTTTCCGGGTGGCTTGCCAGCAGTGGGGGCAGGGTGGGGTATCCTTGTTTGCCACCTCCTCGTAGCAGGCAAACCCGAGTCTGAGGCGGCGGATGGAGGCGAGGATGGTGTTGGGTGTGGTGTGGGGGAGCTGTATGACAGGCTTGTTGTGGGTGGCCGTGCTGTACCACGAGGCAGAGGCAGAGGCCTGAACCAGGACGGCCTCGTGTTCTAGTCGGGTGAGTGAGAGAGAGAGAGAATGATAAAATAGAGAAGTTACAATGAAGTTAAAAAAACAGATATTGTATGTTATGCATCAAAGAAAACTTTGTACGGGACATGAGCGGCGATCATGTTAATTAGTGCTAAGTTCAGTCATCGTCAGAGGCAATCATGGCGCGCTGCCTTGGGTTGAGTGACGAACAGATTTACTCTCAGTTATTCGCGTTTGGTATTGAGGATATGTTATCAACTTATCAGACATGTCTGATGATGATTCAGTAACTAATAAAAACTATGTAAAACCGAGTGAGATGAATACCGTCATTTAATATGCACCAACGAGAGGCAACACCATCATATATAAGGTGGGTTTAAAGAAAAATTCACTTTGCTAAACCACTTTTTTGCATGTTTTTCCATTATCTTAAAATTGCTTGATTGATTTTTTAAGCTCATAAAAAAATTAAAAAAATAGGTCGGCACAACGGGCGGGTTCGGGGTTGAAATGGCCGGCACCGCGCGGGTTAAGGAAGACTTGCAGTTGTAGTTTAGTCTGTCTATTTAGTATTTAATTTTGAACAATAACTGAAAAGTCAGAATGATTGAATCACTGATTCTGATGACTGATACCGATTGACTGATTGAGTCTGATTCACTGTAAAAAAAAAAAAATTCTTTGAGCAGCGCATGCCGCGCTGCACATGTCGTCTTTGATAGTTTTCAAAGGACTGCAAAAAAAATACTGCAGGATTTTTTAGTGCGGTCCGCGGTAGTGCGGCATTTTCAGAAATTTTGCGGTAGTGCGGTACTTAATTTTTTTGTGATGCGGTACTACCGCACTAAGTACCGCACTTGCCCACCTCTGTGTTTTATTACTTGCCGCTGGAGACTGGTTTACTCTCCTAGTGGGTAGGGGCATTGGGAATCTTTTAGAAGAAGTGGGTTTATAAGGCCTAACACAGATAGGGGCAGTAGGTCAGTCAGAGATTTGCAATCCAGCCTAGTATGAGTAAGACACGCAGCAACGAGTCGAGGTAAATCAACTAGTCACAAAGCAGATAGACTGTGAGGTGAGACGCACAGGGAGGCCTGCAGTGGCTGGGTGCTGGGGAGGTGGTAGCCGAGTGGTCAGCATGCGGGCATAGTGAGCCCAAGAACCTAGGTTCGAGTCCCACCGATGCATGTTGACAATGTTCAACCGTCTCTGAGTGACAGAAAATTACCCACATGCTGCTCAACTGCTGGGCAGCATGTGTGTAATCTTGTCACTCAGTCAACACTATCTTAGGCGACTTCGATCAAGAGGAGCATCAGGGGGCAGCATGAGCCAAGCGAGAGAGCCTACTGGCATGATAGGCAGCATCTAAAAAAAAAAAAAAAAAAAAAAAAAAAAGGTTGTGACTGTGCTGTAGGCTACTAATGCAGGAATAAAGAAGACTACTGCTTATCTCTCAGCTTTCAATAACCACTACCACTTGCTGGTTGGTGCTGTCTCCGGTGTGCAAACCCACGTACACAACCCACTGGAGGAGGACATGAGGGAGAACCCAAAACCCACCTGTGTGACATTGTGTTGGGAAGAGAACTGCATAGCTCTTGGCATGTGACTACTACCTGCACAACATTGGTGTTGAGTGTGACCACCACCTTTGTGCCATACAGATTAGTCTGACCCTTGAAATGATGGGAAGGATTTGATGTTACATGTATAACCACTTTTGGCATGTAAGAAAACCTGTGTATAGCTGAGTGAACACAATACATTTGATCACTGAGTTGGGCACAGGTCAACCAATTGGTTTTGGGAATATCACAAAAAACTACTCGTTTTAGCATTTTATTAGTACACAAATGTTTTTTCACCCCATTTTCATAAAAATCTATGTTGGGGAGTTTTACAGTATTTCATCTATACATTTTTAGTTTTATTTTCTTTGGTAATTGGTTCAATACAAAAAGCATGTGAGTGTGCTCAAAACGTATGGTATTGTATTTTATACAAAAACATAAAAAATTGCCTCACAATCATACCATACACACAGAAACTGTACAATCAGACAAATGGATAGGCCAGCAGCCTCATGCCCACTGGCAACTCAGAGACACAGGAGCGTTATCTCCTGGGGGAGTGTCACTGTTCACACTCTACCCCCTGCTCTCCACCACCAGAAGCAAAACACTCCTTGTACACTCTGAACTAGCGCAGACTTGAGATTTTTAGCCTATAAGTCACGAATGAGTAACTTTTTACATGTTAATCCATCACAAATACACTACTTGATAATAAGAAAAGTCTTAATTGTAAGGTTTTACATTACTAGAGATGATCTTTGGTAAAGTACACAAAGATTCATGGTTGTCATCTTAATTAGGGTGTTGCTACAGGGAAATAATGGGACAAGCAGACAGAATGAGCAGCCCCTGACAGCAGCACTTTGAAGCACATAACCAACCCCTGTGAAGCAAATAATTTACCCAAAGAAGCCTCAAAACTGAAATTTTCAAAAATAATTAATTAAAAGTTTTGTAATGTTCAGGAGGAGTTCCATATTGACACTGGCACTAAAAAGTCAAGTTGTAGTGTAAGCAGCTGTGTTTAGCTGGAGCTGCTGGTGGGGTAGGATGAAGGTCTGATGGAGTAACAGAGGTTGGTAGTGTGCTAGCTGCCCCCTGTTTCCTCTTGTGTGTTTAGGTGGCTGCTCTCCCATAACAATAAAACATTCTCAAAAAGAAGCTGTGTTCTTGTGGGATTTACTTATGATGAGTACAGCAAGAAGGTAACTGAGGGTGATAGTGAGAGCAAGCTGTCACTTTGTTAACATGATTTGTGCTGACACATTATATCAGTTATGTCCTTCTGTTAAGTACCATTAAGCCTAATATTACTTTATATGTTCAAAATAAGTTTGCCTGTGTCCTGATTGTAATTTGATCACCCAATTGGAATTGTAAACCTGTTATATTCACTTTTTGGTAAAAGTAATGTGCTTAAGAAAATGCTTTACTCTGTCAGTAAGAAAATGGTGAACAGTCTGCTGACATTACAGCCAAGGTGGTGAGGTAAGCACTGATTGGCTGGGACATACACTGCCTAATCTTCATTGGGGAAGGAATTAGTTGTCTTTATTTGTAAAACTTGAAATGTTACTTTTACACTTCATTTAAATTGATTGACTCTTTTCATGGAAGATGATATTGCTTGTAATAAACCTAGAATCACTACATGGCAGGTAGCTTATGTGTGGATCACAGTACAACTTTTTTTTCTCTCATCCATGTACAAACACATACACCTATGCATGCAAACAACCATACAAACAAAAACACACACGCATACATGCGACCCATGAGTACACACACATATACACTCTCCTTCAAATATTTTTTTTGACAAGCATGATTCACTGCCTGCTTACCGTGCTGGCCTTCAAATTAATGCTACATTCCTCTTCTGCCATTTTGGATTGGATGATTGGATTTAATGCCCTTTTTTGATGGGAACCTCTCATATATCCAAAATGGCCCTCTTGTATTATGCATTTCCTTATGAATGTTAGGCTTTCATGACAGCAGATAACAATAAAGTTTGGCTCTTTTCTAGGGTGGAGGAAGTGAGCAATTTTCATTAGTGAACTGGAACCCCTCTGATACAGGACCCTTGCACCACAGTACTCTCTCTATTCTACATCCAAAACAACAGCCTCAATAGCCATCTTACATCTCATTACCATTACAAACCTGCCAATCACAAACTCATCTTTTACATTTACTCATTTTCATCCAGCAACTAGGCTTTTCAGATACACATGTTTGGGAAGAATCATAGAAAAAAAATAATAGAAGAACTTTGTACATGAACATTCAACTTTGCCTGACTACTTTTTGGATCATCATTTTTTGTGTTAAGTAAAACAATTGAGATTAACCCTCAAGCTAGGCAAGTCAGACCCCATAGCTTGGTTGGGGTTATGCATGTTACCTCTCCCACTAGGGGCCTGCCTTAAGCAGGGTCCACACTCATGTCTCTACAAACAAACAGAGCATTCTACCATGGAGCAACCTGGTTCCCATTTTCTCTCTCCTTGAAGCCATCTTGGACATGGGTCAATGGCTGACCAGGGAAGTGCTTGTGACCTGTAGCACAGCAGCACAAGTTATTACAATACTCCTTACAAATATGTAAGTACATGCTACTTTGTATACTCCACTGTGATTGTCACAGCAAGGAGTAAACAGTCTCGAGGCTTCATGAAATTTTCTCTCCTAACCAGCAACTCATTACATTTGAATAAAAAGTTCTTTCATATATGTATATATATACTGTGATTCACCAGCTCTGCCTTCTATGTGCCATACTACTTGTCAGTCTTTAGAAAATACTTGCTGGTAAAATACTCAAAATGTAGAAAGTTTAGGAAAAATTTCAGTAACCTGAATAACAAAAGCCTTTATCTAAACATTTGTAGTCATTCACAAGTTATTTGATTCTTAATAATAAGGATGTTTAATATGAACCAAAAACTAGTTAGCTGATAATGATGTTTTGTTACTTAGAAAGTATGTCACTTTTCACCTTGCAAGAAAGGGACATAATCTCTTTCCTCTGGCCATACTGATCTTAGGGTTTTGGTTAGTGGCTGTGAACTTTGGATGAAGAAACTTAATACCAAGGGAGACGACAAAATTTAAACACTTGCACTTTATAATTTAGTAATTAATTTTCAAATGTTTCATGAAAATATGAGGGACAGGCACAGGAGTGAGCATGGGTTTGTGTAGTGAGAGTGAGGACTGAAATGAGTGATCAGCTTTCTAGCATCTGGCAATAAATTCCACATGTAACTAATTCATGTTTTAATTGGTGATTGAAGAAATAGTGAAGTGGACAGAGTAGATGTATCTGGTTTGAAGAGGGGATATGATATTGTTAGGTGAGAAGTTCGTTGACTTGGTAGTGCCTGCAATGCTAGGGGTATGTAATTATGAACTGGAGGATAAACCAGGAAGACATGATGGATGATTAGTACTGATCAGAATTGAAGGGAAAGGGGAGGGGGGGTATGAGGTACCAGATAAAAATCATTGTCTTACTTGGCCAGTTCTTAGGTGGACTCTGGTAGTACCCTTTCTGATATGGAGTTATGAGTTGTTTCACTGGGAAATGGTTTACTTAATTGTTGAAAGTTTGTTATTCTGGATTGTGTGCCAAAAGTACAATTATGACATTCAGCATCATTTAAGAATTGGCAATGATAAGAAGCCAATCTGATAACAAATGATGTACTAATTCTTTAACTTTCATTCAGCAAATGACAGAGACTGAGGGAAAGTCTCTCCCTTGGTACAGGATACAACATTTTCAAGGCTCTTACCAGCCCTAATTTAGACCTCAGATAGCAGGTGAAGGATGGTCTTGTTGTTCACCGTGGCTAACATTAGCTATCACTGATGGGAAGTGGAAAATTATATCCTTTGTAGCAAACAAAAATTACCTCCTGCCCTCACCAGGAAAGGTTTTCTTCACAGCATTAATAGTGGTGCCTCTGCTAAGCATGGGGCATAAATTTTCACTTTCCAGCTGGAGAAGTAATGGGTTATCCCACAAGATATAAGGGAAAGCACACCAAGTATAAATCAAAACACTTGAGTGATCAGGGAACAGCAACAAAAGATGAGGTATGAGGGCAAGGCAAACATGGACATAGGAATGAGGAAGGGGCCAGGGCTACAGGGTGCCTGTACACAGGGCAAACTGATCATAATGTACATGGTTTGTATAATAACTGCCATTTCTTATAAAATAGAATGGATTCAATTGAAGGAGTCTTGAAATACCCAACAGATATAAAAAAAAGATGAATATATGGTAACATCAAGGCATACATGCAAAAAAAAAAAAAAAAAAAAAAAAAAAAAAAAAAAAAAGTGGATTGACTGAACTCAGGAAAGTTGCTGTGACCTATAACAAATTTGTCTATACAAATCACAGTTAATTTGGAAGTTTCTTCACTGCACTGGCTAAACATAAAAGGGGACAAACACATACTCAAGTATATATCAAAAAGGCTCAGCAGAAGAGAAAGTTCCCTATGTTTGCCACAAGTTGACTGTTAACAATATAGCATTCAGTCAACTACTGAGCAAGGGCTGGTCACAGGTCTTCTGCCAAACGCACACAACTTTCTTACATGCTACAACAGCTCCGGCCTCACCTGGAGGAGTCACAAATCTGGTCAGCATGCCATATGGGAGAATGGTATGACTGTTTACTGCATTGCACATATTGAGGGAGTTTTTTTTTTTGTTACAATTAATATAGTATTTAAAAAAAAAATTACCAGCAAAAAAAAAAAACAAAAAAAAAAAATAAAAACCCTGCTTGGTTTTAATCCATGTTATGATGCTGTGAATTATGTTGTAAAAAGACAAAATAGAGTTTACTCAATTAGTAAAAACCTTAACCTTCCACAATGATGCAACAAATTTCATGATCAGCAGACTTCACTCCCCCATGTGTTTATTCCTTACATAACAGTTTACATCCACTGACTGGTACTGCATTATTGCAATGTTAATGAACAACATTCGCCATTTGTGCATTTTGGAATTTCTCACTGAGTAGCTGAGACTTGATTCAATGAATGTAGCTCAGATCATGTCCCTTCAAGTCATGACAACTGCACTTTAGCCACACTCAGACCATGATTCATATATCTGAAAGCTCCCAGTCACATATATATATATATATATATATATATATATATATATATATATATATATATATATATATATATATATATATATATATATATATATATATATATATATATATATATATATATATATATATATATATATATATATATATATATATATATATATATATATATATATATATATATATATATATATATATTGACAACGAAGGAAGCAGCTCAAGGGCAACAAAAAGTGTGGGAAGAAAAAGCACGCTAATTGCTGCTTCTACAAAGACAAAAGTAAAGAGTGGCCAAGTGACGTCAATTTTGGATGGAGAGGTGTTTTGACACACACTTCTTGAAAGAGGTCAAGTTATAGGCAGGAGGAAATACAGATGAAGGAAGGCTGTTCCAGAGTTTACCAGTGTAAGGGATGAAAGAGTGAAGATGATGGTTAACTCCTGCATAAGGGGTTTTGACAGAATACGGATGAGCTAGAGTAGAAAGTCGTGGGCAGCGGGGCTGCGGGAGGGGGGGGGAGGCATGCAGTTAGCAAGTTCAGAATAGCAGTCAGCATGAAAATATCGATAAAAGATAGAGAGATGCAATATGGCAGTGGAATCTAAGAGGTAGAAGGCTGTCAGTATGAGGAGGGGAGTTGATGAGGTGAAGAACCTTTGACTCTAGTCTGTCTAGGAGAGCTGTGTGAGAGGAGCCCCCCCACACAAAGAGATGCATACTCCATATGAGGGGGGACAAGCCCCCTGTATATGGATAGCATCTGGGAGGAGGAGAAGAACTGGCGGAGACGATACAGAATGTCCAACCTCGAGGAAGCTGATTTATAAGACGAGATGTGAAGTTTCCAGTTGAGATTTTGAGTTAAGGATAGACCGAGGATGTTTAGTGTAGAAGAAGGTGACAGCTAAGTGTTATCGAAGAATAAGGGATAGGTGTTTGGGAGGTTGTGTAAAGAGGATGGGTGGAGAAATTTAATTTTGAGGTGTTGAAGGACACCAAGTTCTTCTTGCCCCAATCGGAAATGATAGTAAGGTCTGATGTTAGCATATATATATATATATATATATATATATATATATATATATATATATATATATATATATGTATATATATATATATATATATATATATATATATATATATATATATATATATATATATATATATATATATATATATATATATATATATATATATATATATATATATATATATAACACACACACACTAGTCATGTATCGGATACCAAATTTAGAGCTCTACAGAGGCAGATATCTGTTTTTCATGTCTGTTAAGATATTAATAATTTTGGATGGACACTACTGCAGATTATTTTTACCTCCATGTCAGTGGTTGTGGATGCGGAAGTGGATTATTTTTTAACACAATTATAGTACAAAGTACATATATGCTGTTTGCATATGAGAGAGAGAGAGAGAGAGAGAGAGAGAGAGAGAGAGAGAGAGAGAGAGAGAGAGAGAGAGAGAGAGAGAGAGAGAGAGAGAGAGAGAGAGGGTGAGAGAGGGAGAGAGAGAGAGAGAGAGAGAGAGAGAGAGAGAGAGAGAGAGAGAGAGAGAGAGAGAGAGAACAGAAATGGTAGTTGAGAGGAGCAGAGAGGAGAGATGTGGATGAAAAGAAATAAAGAAAAAAGGGATGATGAAAAAAAAAGAGGAGAAATATTGGCTGGGCAGAGCTCCACAACCTTGGTAGTTCTTTGACGCGGAAGCGGATAATTATCTTGAGCTTTATTATCTGAAAGCATAGAGGCAGATAATGATGCAGAGCTTCTGTTGTCTGAAAACACAGATGCAGATTGTAATGTCTGGATATCATTTTCACATGCGGAGGCTCCAGATGAACAGGTATCCGATACATCACTAATATATTCATACACACACACACACACACACCGCTCAGGCAGTTCTTTCCGTTGACTAGGAGTGGTTACTGTCCCCCCTCTGAGCAAGGGGATGGGGTGTGTGGTGATACTGAAAGATCAACGATAAAGAGCTCTTTCTCTTGTCGTGAGAGTTACTGCTTGAGATTAAGAGTCCAACACTTGATGTGGCTGTGGTGATTGACACACACACACACACACACACACACACACACACACACATATATATATATATATATATATATATATATATATATATATATATATATATATATATATATATATATATATATATATATATATATATATATATATATATATATATATATATATATATATAGTGACTTACAAAATTTGGTCAGTGTTTTTGATAGTGTCTGTAAAAGGAGAAAGCTAAAAGTAAATGTCAACAAAAGTAAAGTGATGGTTTGTGAGCGAAGTAGAAGGGAGGTTGTAGATTTTGTATGCCCATATATAGTGGGAATTGAATGTGAAAAAGAATGCAAAATAATTTTGAATGTTGAAGAAATGGAGGAGGTCAATGAGTTTAAGTACCTTGGATCAGTTGTGTGTAAGCATGGTGGTATAGAGGGAGATAAGAGAAAGGGCATTGCAAGGAAAAAGGGTGGTAGGGTCTTTGAGATGAATCATGAATGGCAGAAGTGTGAGCATGGAGGTAAAGAGGGATTTGAGAAATACATTAATAGTGTAGTGCGGCGACTATGCCTGATGAACAAGCCTCCCATAACCCACTTGGCCAGGGGGGTACCTCTTTGGCCGACTCGGTAAGGAGTGGCTATCCCGTCACGCTGGTCGTGGGTTCAATCCCAGGCAGCCGGGGAACACCCTCTCCTTGTTGTGATTAATTTCTCGCGTTTCGATACACGCAGAGGACGTGTGGGACCGAGAGAGTAATAGAAAAAGAGAATAGAAAATCTCTTCATTAAACTGGTGGCATTCGGTGGACATCCTATCCTGTGATTCTATTGAGTTTTCCTGAAGGGGTATAACAGGAAGTGATGGTCCATGCTCTCTGAGGTTGACAGAAAATGGGAAGCAATGGGGAAGGTATGTCTCTATGGGGACACTGTGAAAAAGTGCACCAATATGGGTCACTGTCTAAAGGTCTCAACACACAGAAATTAATCTGCATAGGGGGGAAAGCCGTGTAGTGCGGCAACTATGCCTGATGAACGAGCCTCCCATAACCCACTTAGCCAGTGGGGTAACTCTTTGGCCGACTCGGTGAGGTGGCTCTCCGTCCACGCTGGTCGTGGGTTCAATCTCAGGCAGCCGGGGAATACCCTCTCCTTGTTGTGATTAATTTCTTGTGTGTTTCGATACACGCAGAGGACGTGTGGGACCGAGAGAGTAATAGAAAAAGAGAATAGAAAATCTCCTCACTAAAATAGTACCAACCCTTACATATGCAAGTGAAATGTGGGCCTGGAATGAAAGTCAGAGGTCTAGAGTGCAGGCAGTGGAAATGAGTTATTTGAGGAGTGTTTGTGGTGTGAGTAGAATGGATGGAATGAGTAATGAAAGTTTGAATGAGCATTTTGGAATGTGTCACAGGGGTGAAGGGAAGAAGTGTGGAGTGGTGGAAGAAGTGAAGCGACAGACTTTAAAGTGGTTTGGCCACATGGAGCGAATGGAGGAGAGTAAGATGACCAGAAGGGTGTATGTGAGTGAGATAGAGGGAGGGAATGCTAAAAGACGACCTCCAGTGAAATGGAGGGATAGGGTGCAAGAGTACATTAGGGAGAGGGGGGAAAAATCTTTGAGAAACTTTGAGCAGGCAAGGAGGGAGTGTCTGGATAGAGAAAGTTGGAAACTCTTCTGCCGTGGCCATCCCCTGGTGGGAGCTCCTAGGAGCAGGCGTCGATGAAATTATGATGATGATGATATATATGTGATATATATATATATATATATATATATATATATATATATATATATATATGTATATATATATATATATATATATATATATATATATATATATATATATATATATATATATATATAAACACACAGACACACACACACTGTCATTTTGTAAAATGGAATATATACCTATTTCCCATTTAATTATTCCGCTGTGCTTTTGTCATATCTCTCTGAGCTACGAGTTTAGATAATCCAAATTTTGGGGGAATAAGTCAAATTTTTACTAACGAGTAGTTGGCAGTTTTTATGACCCTCTACATATCTTGCAAAAGTAATTAAATAAAGGTCGTTTTAGAATCTCACCAGAAAATTGATAAAGAAAACTTCTCTATCATCTTCACAAAGTCATTTACTGCTGCCTTAGTCAACCATTAACATACTCAGCTGACCAATTTGTTAACCTCATCCACGTGTGTGACCTTTTGCCCGCACTTCATGCACTCTCCCCCACACAAATATCCAGAACAGACATTATGGAATGAGTTGTAAATTATTGTATGAGATCATCCTAACAACACATTTTTCATACAAATTATTAATCTAAGCGAGATGAAAAAATTACATGATGAAGTTATGACCACATGAAACTACTTATATCTGTGACAATGTAGCTCCATGATACTTGAGAGGGGCATTACATGAATTGTTACCAACAATATACCAGTTATATGCCACTGGCAACATGCTTAGGTGAAAACAATGACCATGTGATAAGTAGAAAGTGCAGTATGGACTCAGTGACCAAGAACATTTTGAAGACAATAAGAAGCCTGCAAATTTCCTCAATATGAGATGCTTCTGACATTACAGGCCAGCTGCTCCTGGTTAAAGCAGACCAGCTTATCCACATGCCTATTTCTTCTTCATTGTCCTCAAAAGATTCTTAAGCAATTCAGTTTGTTTGCCTACATGATATAACTGTACACACAGTCACATTCCACTTACCATTTTTTTTATTTAATCTGAACATTATACATAGTTGTGGGTTGTTTACTTTGACAACACTGTGGGTTCAGCTTGAGGGTTTCTCATTCAACTACAGCTTTCCCCAGGGGCTGTCAGTTACCTTGATGGAGGAGTCTCTTGCTACCAACACCTTTAACTTAATGTTTTTATTAACACAGACAAAGCTATGCTCATTCCAGTGTCCTTCACCCATCTTATTAATAAACTGTGCATTTCATAATATGGTAAAAAAAATGATGGTAAGTGTATTTATGGTGATAAATGACCTGTATGACCACGTGCCTATTGAAATATTTCCCATGTCCTGTGATCCCCCAATGTCTCAAAGTGTTAGCTGTGACTCAAATCAACTTTCCCAACCCTGCACTGTGTGACCTAGTTACTGACTCCAAGGAATGTGACCTGATGGCTGACACACCATTCCCCCTGGTAAAGTGTAAACCACAAACTATTTCTCCATGGATCGTGTGACTGACCTCTCCACATATACAGCATGATGAAAGTGATATTTCTCTCCCGATATGCTGTGTGATTTTCACTTTACCATGTGCATGAGTCCCCTGCCAAGCACTGCATGACTCTATCTGCACTACATGACTAAATGACCTCTTCTGCCTATGTTGTATGCTCCACACACTACATGAGACCATCTCAGTGTGGCTGACCAAACCCTTCACCATTTTTATACCCAAATTTTTCCTGTGTACTGTGCCATCTCTATTATTTAATAACAAAGAAAAATCTTGTTTGTCTTATTCTAAGAATGTGTAATTTTGTCACAAAGAATCACTTCAATTGTCTTACTTTGGCTGTAAGCTTATGATTAACAACAAAGTGAATTATGCAGATGCATCCCCCCAAAAGAAAGCTACTTTCAATAACAATGCACACCTTTCAGCAACAGAAGATTCATCACACCAAAGTTTTTCCTTGTAATCTCTTATACATTTTACTTCAATTTAGTAATGCCTGGAAAGTCTAAGCACCACAGGCAGCACATGCATCCATGCCATTACAATAGTAACCAAAACAGAACAAGGCATTCAGCCATCACCATCTGCACTGCTGCTCTACAATAACAAAATTTTCACCCCTTTTAACACACAACCAGCAACTTGGTGGCACAATCACCTTATGATATTTTCACACCTGCTGACAGATCCCACTTCCCTCCCTCCCACACCTCTCAGAACCCGGCACAAGCTGGTGATGATGACACAAGAGCAGGACGAGATAAATGGAAGTGAAAGTGACTGACTGTGCCCCTGGAGACCCTCCCTTGAGTCACACTTGCCAGAGTGGAGAGTGAGAGAACACGGTGGCTCAGAGTTACCCCTGCCTGGGTCACCTATAAAAAGGAGGGAAATAAGGAAGTGGTGTCCAATTATCTTAACACTATGCATATGGGGTTCAATTATTGGGAAAATCAGTGGGTAATCTAACCTACACTTAACTTTTCACATACAATCATAATCATAATAATGATAATAATATCAGGTATAAGAAAGAGGATTTTTTGCATCTTTCACTCTCCATTTTGTTAGACAGACCACAATTATGGAAGTCCACTGAGTTTGTCTTTGAGGGGTTTGGAAATTTCTGCAGACTAACATGTTGGTGCCTCGAGAGGCCCACCAGGTCTTGTTGCTGGGTATCTGGTGGAGTTCAGAATGTGGTCCTGGACTCTTGGTAAAACTGTCTGTGTCTTCAGTCCTCTGTGTTCTGGTGACCAATAATGTCACAATACCACAATAGGCTCTCAACAGGCTGGTATCAACACTAATTGTGAACAAGATATATTGTCAGTGCTAGTAAACATATTTGAATATCAATACAATTTTCACTTTCAAGTTAATTCCTGAATCAGAGAGGAAATACTATAACTGAGTATTGTATATATTTTATCTCCTCAGAAGTACTTATATATCTAGGAACATTACCATGTGCTGATTTGGTTAATCCATCCATCTACATAAATTTATTATGAAATAGACATTGTGGGATGCAGTAAAAGATTTCCAGATACTTTTTTTAGAGCCAAAATAGCAATGTTCTTAATGGATTTAAAAGGCAACTACAGGGCATACTGGAAGGTAGATGTATGCATTTATATATATACAGTGGTTCAAGGCATGTATGAGGATCTTGTTCAAAACTTGTCAATACCAACCTGTTTGTCTGACCATTTTGGTCAGACTCGTAACATATGCGGCCAAAATAGGCGGTGGTGTATCCCATGTTCCCCGAGTATGAAACTAGAAAATGACCATAACAGCGGTGATCACTTGTATAACACACAGTAATAATTACACTGGTTAAATTACTAGAAATGTTGGCACGTCGGTGACCGTTGACTGACAACAGAGCCGCCTGAATGAGGGGTATCAGCCTCTCACATAATATCCAACTTCTTGTTGAAATTGATGTTCTGTTCTGCACAGAAGTCCCGAGTTAGAGGGATGCAGTTAAGGTATTCGAGATCTTGCACTCATATATGGGCGTGACATAGAAGAGTATTATAAGTGCTGTGAGCATCACCACCACGCCACCAGACACACCCAGATGAGCAACACCTTCCTCCGTCTGTCGTATGGACCAGCGACTACGCGGCAGCAGTGCATAAGAGAGCAGGAACCGAAGATGAAGCCAAATATGTGGGCATAGTTGTCCACCCACGGTAAGAGCCCCACCAGGAAGAAAGTCAATGTCCAGGCCACCAGCTTGGCCAGCACCTTCCATGGGTTCTTTATCATCTGCCATGAGTTGATGAATTCCACAAATACGCACGCTAGTAGTCCAAACTGAGAGCCAGATGGACCAACTTCAGCTCGATAAGGGACAAAAATGGCAGAGGCCAGGTTGCCAGCGATGCCTGATACGATGTAGATGATACCGATGCGCACAGGCCCGGCAAGCTTCTCCATGTCCCGCATCAACAGGTATTGGAGCACTATTGTGATATTCAAATGGATGAATCTGAAAGGAAGCTAATGTTAGTAAATGTTTACAAGGTTTAAGATATTATGAAAGTCACTTTGTCAACCTTTAGTAACTACAGTTCCTAATAATATGTAAAGATTTGGTAGTCTCAATGGTTTAGCTATTTTAAACATAGATAAGGGTCAAGTGACATTAGTCAAATGTATTCAGTATGGTTTTATCCTTGGACTGTGAAGTAACTACATCTTAAATAAGCAAGTAAGGACATGGACATAAGACACCTGCTAGAGGCCGCTCAGATTACACAAGGCAGCTCCTCTATAACATAAACCATGTCATCCCCCTCCCTCAATCTACCTGAGGTGTTTTTAAATTCTTACCATATTCCCATTTATCACACAGTATTTTCAATTTGTGTGCACTGCAATAATGCATATTAGGTTGCTGGAAAATTATGACTCCACTACAACTTTAATTTAAGCAAACAATAATAAGTGAACAAAAAAAATTTGCTTTCCCTCCTTGTACTTTACCCGTATTATACTAGTGGATGGATACAAGAAGGGTATCTTAGGAAAACACTTTAGGAAAGTCATTAAAGGTGTTAGGCTGCGTGTGTTCTCTCTTGGTAAGACTCATCCCTGGGAGCCGCCCATTTGACATGGAGCGCAGGCAACCCCAACTATTTGACAGGGTTGTGTTGGGAAAAACAAAACAAAAAACAACAACAAAAAAACATTATATATATACAATTTGCATGAAAATTAATCCACCCACAATTTTCTGAGAGATAGCCTCACGTCAAATCACTAAAACTAGAAATTCCGAGTCCATGCTGAATTTGGTACTTAATTGCAGTCCTTTGTTTTTCAGCTCTTTAAGACTAGAATCCTGCCTAACAATAGCATGACTCTGCTTCCAGCTTGGAGAGTATGGGGGTGTCATGGCACTACAACTTGGCCTTCATTACTGCTTCTAAGTTCTCTATTGGAAAAATATCTGGTGAATTATCAGGCCAGTCTTTAATGGTGTCAACTTCACAGTTACCTAGCCATTCTTTACCTACTAAAGCCTTATGAGTTGGTGCTCATCGTGCTAGAATATATTCGCTTGAGTCTTTTTAAATGATGATTTGAGGTGATCCATTAACAGCTCCAAATACATGTCTTTTGTGACAGGGGTGTTTTTTGGGAAAACATTACCAAGGCCATGGAAAGTAGATTATTCTCAAGCCACCAAATTCTGAGGGTGTTTTGTGTTTTCTGAAAGTAGTGGGGGTCACTGGGATCAGACCCTGGAGGCCTGTACACTTTGTTAGATGTTATACACTCACATAAAAAATGCTTTCATCAGAATAATAGCATCTACACCACTTATCAAAGGTCCAATCTTGATTTTTCTTTGCAAGGTAGATCCTTTTCTTAATAACTGACATATAATTTAGAAAAAAAACATTGAAACCAAAGGGATTGCTTATTGAAACAATGAAAAAGGATAGGAATTTTGAAATGTCAAACAACAAATGGTCAAATAAAGGGGGTTGCCTGCATTACATGAATAAACACTGTAAAATTGACTGAAGGGTTTGTATTGCTGTAAATGTTTGCAGCCTGATTTTGTCAGTCAAGTGTATGACATCCATGCAGCCAAATGGCTTCAATGGGATTAACAGTCAAACACACGTGGGGCACCTCCACCTATAATACCTGCATGGGGGGCTGACAGCAAACAAAAGAAAAGGGATGGCTTGTCAAAGTTGACTGTGAGATGAGACTACTTCCTAATACTTTCTTTGCTTATATAAGGATCACTTACCAGCATGAATAAGTCAGGATCATGCCATAATCTATAAAATGGCTTGGAACATCAAAGTAGTGAAACAGCACTCTCACTTGAATGCAATAGGAAACACTTACCTGCATGAATAAATAGTGATGTCCACAATCTATAAACTGGTCTGGAACATCTGGGTTGTGAAAGGGTATCATCCCACACACGTTATTCAAGCAGGACACCTGTAGGTCAAAGGAGGTGTGAGTTATTGCAGTAATTTATTACATCAAAGGATGCAGTTTAAGGGCAAAACAAAAACTTATATAAAGGAGCCTGCTAGAGCACTGCCCCTGCAAATTGAGTAGGAGAGGTTAAAAAGTGTCAAATTCATGTCTTGACATTCTCTTTTTGAAAGTGATCAAATTGTAGGAAGCAGCAAGTACAAACAGAGGAAGGCTGTTCCAGAGTTTACCAGGTAGTTGATAATAATAGTGAAAATAATTACCATATTTGCTGGCACACAGGATGCACCTCCAAATACGATGCACTTTATTTTACAAAATATTTTATAGAAAAAAACTCATGCCCTTCCTGTCCTTACCACTTTCTTGGTTGGTGGCTGACTAAAACATCATGCAGCTACCCTATTACCATGTTCTTTGCCATAATCTATGACCTGAGGCTAAAATTCAAGGTTCTACCAGTGCCTTTGTTATTTTCTGTCATGGGTCTGAGCTCAGTGGACAATGCAGTAAAAAATGTTAACAAATATGCAAATGTAACTTTACTCTACCGTTGACCAGATGAGCTGGGTGGTTTGTTACTACTGAGTGGCTTATTTACTGGCACGGTGCAGTCTTGGTCTTAGTTTTGCCATCATTATTTCATGGTGGTAGGTTACTATCCATTGGGTTTAGGTGGGATTATGGTAATTTAAAAATAGTTTCTAATTGATTGGTGATAGATTACTATTTTAGAGCTGATTTGCACAGAAACTTAGCCACTGCCTGGGAAAACGGCTGAGTGGTTAGTGCGGCCCAGTGCAGCCAAGAGAATGTGGGTTCGAGTCCTGCCACGCCGCCACTGCTGGGATTTTCAGTCACTGCTGAGTGGCCCAAGACTATCCACATACTGTCCTGAAGACCACCTATCAACCCGAACTGTAGATTCTCTCTAAAACGAGGATCAAAGATGAGCTCCGGGGGACAGCATGAGCCATAACAGGCTGGGCTGGCCATCAAGCCCCACCAAGAAACCCTACCAGTGTAATATGCAGAAAAACAACAAAAACAACTACACATAATGATGACATTTGTTGAATAGCTCAGCAACAATAATTACACATTGATCTTATTTACTGAGCACTGCCAGTAACAATTTGTGTTGTTGTCTGCCACTACTGCTTGACCACTCTAGTTAAGTAATTTCATGCGTCTTAAGCACTCCAGTCTCTGATCTATATACAAGGTCATCATAAGTGAAGCAGAGTAGTGTTCTTAAACTTTACAAAAGAAAAAAATGTCCTATCCGGCCAGCAAATATGTTTTTTTACACCAACTGGTGCATGATCTGGAGTGTGGTAAACTGGGTAGCTCATAATAATGAAGATGGAAAATTAATGATAAACTCCAACCCTGCCAGCTGTCAGTGGTCCCTTGAGTGGGTGCAAAATTGCTATGAGCAGAGTGGGGGGTCTCCATGATATTATCAAGTTGTGTCAACATTTTTCCTTCTCTCATGAAGTATGGGATTGATGATGCTTAGTGTCTTATCTTCTGGATAGCCACTCTTTTTCTTTTGCCAGTAGCAGAAAAGGTTGAGAGCAGTCATCACCCACCTGAGAGCAGAGCGTGGCCTCTTCATGGAAGTTAGCCACGCACAAAGTTGTTAACACTCCCCCGTGTGGTGATCCGACACTCCCTGTGGGATCCCTATGCAGCATGGGTGACCAATCACCTCACATGCCATGTGGCTCTGCTGTATGGATCTTTTTGACTGGCTACATCTCTTTTTTTGCGTGCAGATTGGCCAGCTGCTATGTCAGCCTGGCCACTGTGGTATGGAGGGGATAGATCGCTTTTAAGTTCTTTGCAGTAGCTGAGAGGAAAGACAAAGTATTTTGTTTATCTTGGTGAAATATTTTGTTTCATGTTTTACAGGTGAGACATTCATCTAACAAAACAAAGTTTTGCATTGAGATCAATTTCAACAGAATTCACTTGAGCAACCTATGTCCATGAGGGGAGAAAAATACTACACATTGGCTCTTACGGATCCTACACACACAGAGCCAGACAGGACGTGCACCATCCGGACCCTTGGCCAGCCTTCACCCACTTTTTTTTCCACACTGACAACCGGTTCTGGGGGAAAAATATAAGAAGGTTACAAAGCCATCTATTAAAGTTACAAAATGTAGGTTGGGACCTATTAGATAATTCCCAGCATCTCATGTAAGGAATTTGCATGCAAATAATTCTGGAATATATTCACTTCCATGATATATTTGCAATGCACAAATTTAGGTAAATAATATGTATCTCTGAATGGCATGCATATAGATATGACATTTACATCCTCCGCCTTGAGGAAGGTGAAGGGCACATGTTGTTGATAAGGGCCCAAAAAGATCTCAGAATTTGCAACAGCCAGCCACTAGCCACTCTACTTATCATTTACGCT